>NC_056745.1:141563926-141706426 GCF_019279795.1 Protopterus annectens | reverse complement strand
TTGACAGGGGAAGAATGCAAGGGTCAAGTGGGATAAGCTGCTTCATCCAACAGAACAGGTGGTTTAGGATTACCTGATTTGAAATGATATTGCAGAGCTACACAGTTAAAGCTCATACACTTAACGCAAGCAGAAAGTTATAAATCTTTAAAGTGTAAAGAGATGATGAAATGGATAAAATTCAAGAAATAAGGACAGTGTGATTTTAGATGCAGATCCTTAAGGAGAATAACAGCAGCCATACAGGTTATTATATTCATAAAGTAGCAGAAAGTATTCTAAGAACTAAGCCAACGCGAGAATGGAGAAAGCCAATTTTGCAAACAGTGATGACTGCAATTAGGGATAAAGAGAACTGACAAGAGAGGGCTGGAATTTACTGGAGAAAACTGGCAAAGGAACCAAGGTATTGGGAGCAAATAACTAAAAATGGAAAGGTAACAGAATGGGAAGAGGCCAAGAAGACATTTGAACTGCATGCTACAGACTGTCTTCCCTATCACAGGTTGATATCACAATACAGGCAAAGAGAAAGGGATGGGGGATACTAAATGAAAGACCTGCTCTGGTAGAGTTTTTAGATAAATCTAAAACAGAAGCTGCTGTTAAAAAGGGATAATTAGTAAGACATATAAAACATTGCACGATGACTATAAGAATCAATCAGAGGAGGTTAGGAAAGATTAGGAACAGAAACTGAATAAGCAATTCACAAGGAAAAAACAGGAGGACATATGTTTGGCTTGCAAGTATGCAACAAAGTCTAGACGACTTAGGATTTTTACTTGGAAGTGTTTGCATAAGTATTTTTATACCCCAACCAGACTCCAAAGAATTTTCCCTCAGGTAGATGCTAAATGTTAAAACAGCACACGCAAGGCTGCAGAGATTCCGACAAACCAGTTCTAGCAATCCAAAGCTTGTTGATAAGTGCCTTTAATTCAATAATAAAACTTCATCAGATAAACATAAAATGGCCTAACATTTAAATACACTTTTAAAATATTATACGATCAACATCTTCAAATCATGTGAGCAACTTAAAATCATGTGACAGCCAAATCATGTGAGCAACTTAAAACCATGTGACAACTGAACCCCTGTTCAAATCAAAGTCCAAGACGGTCAAAAATCACCAAATTAAAAAAGTAAATATACACAATAGCTCCTTGATAATTCTACTCATTTAGTGAGACTTGCTATGTCCCCTCCCAATGATATTATTATCATTATCATTATTATTATTATTATCATTAGTATTATTAGTATTATTGCTATTTTTACTACAATTACTATTATTATTCATACCATTATTAAAAAAAGTACTCGCCATAATGTTCCATCTGAGTAGTTCTACTTCATTTGCCTTCAACCTGTGGGTACTGGATCTATATCGGATCCAAGCCGGCAAGTTCACTAGCATCTGCTCCAAGCTCAAGTCCCTCCCCTTACCCATAATACACGTCCACTACCTTCCAATCCCCAGATCACGTTTACTGACACTTATACTGAGAACCCGACCTAAAAGAATACCTTATGACCTAAAAACTGCAGCCAAACAGGCCATCCATATGATAAGGCCAGGGGGGAAGGAGGGAGGGATGGTTAAAGATAAATGAAGTAGAACTACTCAGATGGAACATTATAGTGAGTACATAACTTCTTTATCTGAAGTAGTTTACTTCATTTGGTCTTCAATCTGTGGGACAGAGTCCCCAGCTACTAAACTCCTGGGTGGGCCTCATCGAAGGATATTCGGAAGCACCGCGGAACCAAAGGATGCTCTCCTTCTAGAAGTCAAATCCAATTTGTAGTGAGAAATAAAGGTATGAGATGAGGACCAAGTAGGTGCAGAACAAATATCATCCAATGAGACTCTAGACCAAAAGGCCACAGAAGTAGCCACTGACCTAGTGGAATGAGCTTTCACTTGACCTGAAACAAACCTTTATCCTTATAGACCTGAAGGATGCACAAGGAAATCCACAAGCAATAGTGACCCTGGAGATAGGTTTACCCAAAAACGGTTTAGAGAAGGACACAAACAACTGATCAGATTTACGAAAGATTTTAGTCCTGTGTAAATAAAATCATAACGGTCTATGAACGTCCAACAGGTGGAGTCTGCATTACATTTTGTTAGCAAAATTTGGAAAGAAAACAGGTAAGTTGATGGTCTGATTGATGTTAACTTGTGATGCAACCTTGGGAAGAAAAGATGGATTGGTCCCAAGGAAAACCCTATCCTTATGGAAAATCATATATGGAACTTTAATGGACAAAGCTTGCAGTTTTGAAACCCTTTTAGCAGAGGTGACAGCGACTAGAAATGCAAAAACTTAAGATCTGTGGATGCTGCAAGTTCAAATGGCGGAGCGACCAAAGCTTGAAGAACCAAAGTAAGGTCCCATGGGGGAACAGGATCCTTGACCAGGGGCAGTAATGGGAAATTACCTTTAATAAAGGCTTTACACAGTCTGGAAGAGGCCAGAGAAGCAGAATTCTCACCCATATGAAAATAAGAGACGGCAGCTAATGGAACTTTAATAGTAGAAGAGCTTGCTCCTTGTTGAAAATACTGGCTAGGAAGTAGAGAATGGCAAAAATAAGAGCAGTGAAAGGGTCTAAACTCCTTTGAGAAGCCCAAAAGGAAAATCATTTCCATTTGCTGTGGTAAATCTTCCTGGTGGAAGACTTATGAGCTGCCACAAGAAAAGACCTGACTGAAGAGGATAATCCAGGAGTCCTAGCAATCAGGGGAACTGGAGCAGTCAAGCTGTGAGCTTCAAACTGTCCAGGCTTAGATGAGGAACCCCTGAGGGGTGTGAAGTAAGATCCTGAATGGGATCCAAGATCCAAGGCGGAGCCAGAAGATGAGACCAAAAGAAGGGAAACCATACCTGGCGAGGCCAAAACGGGACAATGAGGATCACTTTGCTCCCCAGTCGACAAGATTTCTGTAAAAACCTCAGAATAAGAGGTACTGGAGGGTAAGCATACAGAAGACCGGGAGGCCAAGCATGGACTAGAGCAAAGAACTCGCTGCACTTGGCATTGGAAGGAAATGTGAAGAGATCGCAGCAAGGCTGACCTCACTCCAGAAAGACCTGCTCCACTACTGAATGATTCGGAGACCACTCGTAAGCCGTCAGAATAGTCCATCTTAACCTGTCCGCTAGGATGTTGGACCATCCTGAAATGTGCGTTGCTATGAGAAAGTGACCGGTGGAGACCACCCATTCCCAAACTCTCATGGCCTCGTGACAAAGGGGGTAAGATCTGGTCCCTCCCCGTTTCCTGACATACCAGACCACTGACATGTTGTCTGATTGAACTGCAATGGTTCCCAGAGAAAGACATGAAGGGCCTGCAACACCAAAAAGACCACCCTCATCTCCAGAATGCTTATATGCAAACTGGTCTCGACAGGGGACCACAGGCCTTGGACTGTCCTGCCTAAACAATGTTACCCCCCCACCCAAGTTGGGAGGCATCTGTGGTCACTGTGGCTTGGACAGGGGCAGGAACAAAAGGTCATCCCTCCAAGATTTCTAAAGAGTACGTCCACCAAAGAAGGGACGACCTGCAGTCTTGACTGAAGTGTATTGGATACGATAACGGAAGATCCAACAGAGACCATTGCACCGCTAGAGTCCACTGTACTACTCGCATGTGTAATGGGCGCTCAGAAGAAAAGTTATGGTCGCTGCCATAGAACGTAGGGCCCTCAAAACTGATTCTGCTGAGGGAAGATGAGAACAGTAGATCAAGTAAACATGCATCCTCAGGTTTCGAACTCTCTCTCCGTGGTCAGAAAGATTTTGCACTGTAGTGTGTCTATCCATGCCCCAATGTAGTCTATCACCTGGACAGGATTTAGAAGAGATTTGGATGCATTGATTGTAATCCCCAAGTAAGAGCAAGCTTTAAAAAATAATCCCTGGTTTGACAAAGTAGACAGCTGGTGGAAGCAGTGAGGAGACAATCGTCCAGGTACGGGTAGACCTGAATTCCCTGAAGCCTCAGGTGAGCCGCTACTACTGCCATCACTTTGGTGAACACCTTGGGGGCTGTGGTGAGATAAAAGGGTAGAGCTTGAAATTGGTAATGATTGACTCCTAGACGGAAGCGGAGGAATCTCCTGGAGCTTCTGCGCATCTTTATGTGATAGTAGGCATCCTGTAGGTCTAATGAGCACATCCAGTCGCTTTCTTGCAGGTATGGCATGATGGACTGTAATGTGACCATCCGGAATTTGTCTTTGGCAACTGACAGGTTCAGGGTAGATAGGTCCAGAATGGGCCTCAAGTCCCCCATTTTCTTTGGCACCAAAAAGAACCTGGAGTAGATGCCTGATCTGGACTGATGTGGGGGATGGGGTTGATGGCTCGTTTCTCTAGCAGCTTGGAGATTTCCAGTGCTGCTACCTCCCTTTACGTGGGTGGTACGTCCGGGAGGTATTTGGTAGTTGTGGGAGGAACCACAAAAGGGATAGAGTATCTTATGGATATGATCTGAAGCACCCAGCAGTCTGATGTTACAGACTCCCATGCCGCCAGGTGCAACAACAATCGACCCCAGACTGCCTCCAGAGTAGAGCAGTCTGGCAATCCCTCAGGGTTGCTGTCCGGGCCTGTCTGAGAATGGTTCTCGAGACCAAAAATTCCTTGGACCCCCTCTGCCTCTGGGCCGGCATCTATCCTGTCATCCCCCCCGCCTCTGGGAGAAAAACAGCCCTGAGTGTCCCGGAAATACTGGGATTTCCGGAACCACATCTTTTTTTGCCCTCTCTGATTCCGGGAAAAAGATCTTTGAGGGTATGAGAAGCAGATTCCGACGGCATACAGTGTCCTCCCGTCTTTCTCACTCTGGACCAAAGTCTCTTTGTCAGTCTTTCCAAAAAGGGTATTGCCGTCATAAGGGGCGTTGGCAAAAGACGCCTTGCAAGGTACCGAAAACTCACATAATCTGAGCCAGACGATGCACCTCATGGACACGACGGACCCAGTCGCCCTAGCCGCTCCTTCAGTAGCAATGTGAAAGGAGTCACATGGAAGTATTGGAAACTGCTTTTAAAGTGGCCATCCTCGCGGAGAAGGCGTCTCTGACCTCCTGCAACATGGACTTAGGGGAGACTCAGCCAGTTCCTTGACCAGGTCGAGCTGTAGTCTAGCAACGTGGGCCAGGTAGTTCAGTGCCCTGACAGAGAAGGTCACTGACGCATAAAACCTGCTTCCCTAAGCGGTCCATCATCCGAGACTCTCGGTAGGGGAGATGAACAGAGGAACTCTCCTGAGCTAGTTCCTTTTTAGTGGCTCCTGCTACCACCATAGCATCTACAGGAGAGCCCTTCAGCCATGCTGGTCTATTTGAGAGTGGACTCAAGATCTTGTCTGGACTTTTCAGGATTGGTTCCACGATGTCCGTCTCCTTCCAGGCCCATGAGGTGACCAGATCCACCAGGGGATCTGTGGGAGGGGACACCCAGGAAGTACATGGGCCCATGCCGAAAGCCTCCAGGACCACTGATTCATCAGAAGAATGCTTGGGGGCTGACCAACCTCCCCCCTGGTGTAGGATTTCCATGATGTCTCCAAAGGAGACATCTTTGGGAGGTGACCTGGGGGAACCTTCCCCATCATCCAAATCTGTGTCCTCGGTGAGGGACTCGGGGGAGTCCAAGTGCCTCCTCTTACACATATGCTTGCGAGGCACGTCTCCGGGGGGGAACTCACAAGCTACTTGTTCCTCAGGGGCTCCTCGAGCATGGGCTGTCCCCTCTGGTAAAATGATGGAATTCATAGACAAAGTCTAGGGAGTCAGGGCGGAGTCTGAGGAAATAGTCAAGGGTCTCAATCCAGTGGAGAGAACCCTTTCTACCACATCGAACGCTGAGGGAGAACGAGCCTCCTGGGGCACCATTAAGGAAGCTGCCCTCTCCGAGTCTGACGTGATAATCTGAGCCAGGCCCAAAGTGGATGGAGCTCCGAGGGGGTGGGACTTGGCCCAACGTCAGAGCTGATGGAAAAAGTTCTACTCCCTCGGATCCGAAACCCAGGATACGGCTCAGAGAGCCACTCGGATCCAAACTGGTCAGATCTGACATGCTCCAGGCAGCTGCCGGCATCAAAGAGATAGGTACCGTCGGCGCTGACCCCCTGACTAAGGCCATCCTTGGATCCAAGTACTCCGAACCTGGTGGACTGATCAAAGAAAGAGAAATCGGTGTGAAGAAAGGAAACAAGCTCCCCCCCAGAGGGAGAGGGGGCTGGCAAGACTCCCATCTGGATCGGAGTACGAATGAACCTACTCATCATTTTATCCATGTCAACTTCAGATAAGCTTTGGGTGGATCTCGATGAGGCACTGACTCTGACCTGGCGGGTCAAGGAACCAATGCCCTAGATGGTGGTCGTGGCTCCTCCAGCTCCGGAGAAAATCTCGGAGATCGTAGCCAAGGGGAGTCACGGATCCTAGTCTGACTTTTGGTGGGAGTAGATGAAAGGTCCGGGGACCTCTTGCGTTTCTCTGGTCTATGCTCTCTCTCTCCTTCTCTCTGCCCCTTCTGCGCTTCACTTCCACAGGCTTAGAAATGGGAGGTTGAGTCCCAGCCTGGGAGGGAGGAGAAGCAAAGGCAAGAGAGGAAGGAGAGGCAGCCACAGTAGCCGCTGTGACCGAAGCAGTGGAAGAGGCAGCTGCCTCAGTAGTGGGTAGAAGGCCTTTCAGGGCCAACTTAGCCTTTCTATCCTTAATAGCACGCGGGTTAAATCATGCACAAATGGTATAGTCAGTACTTAAATGTGCTACACCCAAGCACATAATGCAAAGAGTGTGGCCATCGGCTGGTGACAATTTGTGGCCACACTCAGTGCACCTCTTGAAGACAGGCTTGGAGTCAGCCATGTCTCTAAAGAATAAACAGCACACACAACAAGATAAGGAAAAGGGAGAAAAACAAACTCCTAATCAGACCCACTCACCACATACTCAAAGGCACACAGAACACTGAGGGAGGAGGGGAAGAAATACGCTAACACTAAAAACTACTGAAAAAAGCCCTAAACATGATGCACCAGCGAGGGGAGGAGGAGAGGGAACCTACACTAACAGATACAGTCAAACAACTATGACAAAAAACTGCTCACTTTATCAGAAACCCAACTCACTAACTCAGAACTCAAGATCACAATGTCATGCCATGGCAAATGAGATCTGGGGGTTGGAAGGTAGTGGAGGGTCTTGGAGCTCGGAGCAGATGCTAGTGAACTTGCCGTCTCGGATCCGATATGGATCCAGTACCCACAGGATGAAGACCAAATGAATTAAACTACTTCAGATTTAATATTTCAAGGCACCTAAAGCTTTATCTGTTCTACTTGGCTCCCTCTTCTACAGTTTGCAGTAGCATTGTATATATGTGTATATATTTATATATATATTTTTTTCTTTTTAGTCCATGTTTATGAGAGGTATATAATGTTGAGGATTTTCAACGATGTACCCACTGTGCTTGAACCTTTTCTCCGGCATTGTCATGCTTTTATTGTTTGTTACCTCCTATATAAATTAATAAATTATTATTGGAGAAAAAAATATATACACAATAGCAACCCAAATACATGAGTAGATACTTTCAAATAATTTTAAATACTTTAAAATTCTTTCACTTAATTTGAATGCACACAAAACTATAGTTAGAAACATTATGATAAAAAATACTTAATCATGAGTGAATAAATACATTTGTTGGTAAAAAATGGCAGCGGTGTCATCCTTGCAATGCTATCAGTTTTAAAAGGACAGAAATCTGATCATTTATACCTGGCAGGAATTTGCATTAAACATGAATATAATATAACTCACATTCTAGTTTAAGCTGACAACGGCCACCACGTTCACCAAGTGTTACCTTTTCCATGACTGTGAACTTCAACTCATGATCTGGGTCTTCTATTGAATGTTATGCTAAGGCATTATTTATTTTTCTTTTTTTGATGTCATAAATCTTAAGTAACTCTCTCTTTAAATTTGCGTTCAGTTTTCCCTATATCGAAAATCAAACAGCGTTGGCCCTTGGCAGCTTAAACTAGAAGAACGTGAGTTATACTGACAACTTATGTTTAATGCAAATTCCTTTGTTTGGTTGTTGGAGCTGGTTTGTCAGAATCTCTGCAGCCTGCAGCCTTGCATGTGTAGTTTATCAGTTTTTTTGTTTTTGTATTTGGTTTGTTTAGATGCCAAATGTTGCAGGTGTCCTGGGAAGAAAGAGGTAACTGGAAATTAGAAGTTATGTACTCACCATAACGTTCCATCTGAGTAGGTGACTTCATTTGGATGCAACCTGTGGGTATCGGATCCGACCTCGGATCCGAGCCGGCATTTCAAAAGCTTAGGCTCTGAGCTCCTAGCTCCTCCCTCTACCCATAACCCCTTGCCAAGCCCTGACTGACCTCAGATTGAGTTTGCCTATATAATACTGACTACAGTACCTGAACAAAGAAAAAAATACTCGCTGTATAAAGGTCAGGGGGATGGAGGGGGGGATGGTTGCATCCAAATGAAGTCACCTACTCAGATGGAACGTTATGGTGAGTACATAACTTCTAAATCTGAAGTAGGCAGACTTCATTTGTCTGCAACCTGTGGGACAGAGTCCCCAGCTACCTGAATCTTGGGCGGCCGTCATGGAAGGATGTTTCGAGCACCGCTGAGCCAAAGGATGCTCTTCCTCTGGAAACAACATCCACCTTATAATGAGAAATAAAGGTATGAGGTGAGGCCCAAGTGGCTGCCGCAGATATCATCCAATGACACACGGGACTTAAAGGCGGCTGACGTGGAGACTGCCCTAGTAGAATGAGCCGTAACCCTCTGAGGAGCAGGTCTACCTGAAGTGTCATAAGCCTGCAGAATACAATTAGCAATCCACCTCGATAGTGTGACTTTAGAAACTGCTTTACCCAAAGCAAATTTAGCAAAGGAGACGAACAGCTGATCTGATTGCCTGTGACCAGCTGTTCTGTGAATATAAAATCGTAATTGTCTATGAACATCCAAGGAATGCAGTTTGTATTCTCCTTTGTTTGAGTACTTGGGAAAAAACACAGGTAAGTTGATTGATTGGTTGATATTAGATTCTGAAGAGACCTTTGGAAGAAAAGATGGATTGGTCCTGAGGCACACCCTATCTGGAAAGAAGGAAAGGTAAGGTGGCTTGACGCATAGAGCCTGAAGTTCAGACACTCTTCTGGCTGAAGTGATAGCTAGTAAGAAGGCAGTCTTCCAGGAAAGGTACTTCAGGTCTGTAGACACTGCAGGCTCGAAGGGAGGAGCAGTAAGGGCTTGCAGAACTAAAGATAGGTCCCAAGGTGGTACAATCTCTTTGACTGGAGGCCTCAACAAAAAAATCCCTTTAAGAAAGGTTTTGCACAATTTCGCCGTCATGAGGGGAGCTGTCTCATGACCAATGTGATAATGAGAGATGGCTGCCAATTGTACCTTAATCGTGGAAGAACTTGCCCCTTGATGAAAGAGGTCTGTTAAAAAATCCAGCACTGCCGACATAGGTGCTGAAAAAGGATCCAAACTTTTCTGGACCGCCCAAATAGAGAATCTCTTCCATTTACTCCGATAAACCTGCCTAGTGGAAGGTTTATGAGCTGCCACTAGGATGGCCTTGACCGGTGACGAGATACCGGGAGTCCTAATCAAGGATGGAACTGGAGCAGCCAAGCTGTCAATTTCAGGGTGCGTAGATCGGGGACCAAAATTCCCAGAGGATGGGAGATGAGATCCGGAATCGGATCCAGAATACATGGTGGATTCACTTTGTGAGACCATACAAAGGGGAACCAGGGTTGACGAGGCCAGAACGGGGCAATGAGAATCATTCTGCTCCCCAAACTGTTGGCTTTCTGCAGAAGCCTCTGAATTAGAGGTAGTGGAGGGTAGGCATAAAGGAGACCGGGAGGCCAAGCATGCACCAGCGCATCTCTCGGAGATTCCCCTGGTGGGGGAAGCAGAGCGAAGAAATTGTCGCATTTGGCGTTTGAGTGAGAGGCAAAAAGATCGCAACAGGGTTGCCCCCAAACGGCAAAAATCTTCTTCCCTACCTGAGGATTGAGAGACCACTCGTGAGGGGAAAGAATGGTGCGACTGAGTTTGTCCGCAAGGATGTTGGATTTTCCCGGAATGTGCGTTGCTACAAGAAAGCGTTTGGCGGAAATTGCCCATTCCCAGACTCTCATGGCCTCTCGACAAAGGGGATAGGACCTGGTTCCTCCCTGTTTGTTGATGTACCAGACTACCGACATGTTGTCTGTCTGAATCGCAATAGTCCCTGAAGGAAGAACGTGGTGAAGTGCTTGCAACGCTAGGAGCACCGCTCTCATTTCCAGGACATTTATATGCAACGAAGTCTCTGTGGAGTTCCACGTGCCTTGGATAATCTTCCCCGCAGAATGCCCCCCCCACCCGAGGCAAGAAGCGTCCGTGGTCACTGTGGCTCGGGGAAATGCTGCACAAAAAGGTCTCCCTGTCAGAGGCTCCGGAGATCGAAGCCACCAAAGAAGGGAATCCTTGCATGCTTTGCTGACCGCTATCGGAGTGTTGAGAGAGGAACAGAGAGGGGACCACTGAACTTGAAGGGTCCATTGAAGAACCCACATGCGTAAGCGCGCATGAATAAGAAGCGGGATAGCTGCCGCCATCGAACCTAGGGCCCTCAGGACCGAAGCTGCTGTCGGAAATGGTTGCAGGACCGCTGATACATGACACTTCAGGTTGGAAATTCGGTCTGGGGTGAGGAAGGCTCGCATTGACCTGGTGTTTAGTCTTCCTCCTATGAAATCTATAACTTGTGTGGGGTGCAGTAAAGATTTCTCCCAGTTGACACTGATGCCCAGCCTTGGGGCTATACGAAGGAAGTAGTCCCTGGCTGAGCACAGAAGATGCCTTGATGATGCCGTCAGGAGCCAGTCGTCCAGGTACGGAAAGACCTGTAATCCCTGGAGCCTCAGGTGGGCCGCTACAACAGCTAGAACCTTGGTGAACACCCTGGGGGCTGAGGTGAGACCAAAGGGAAGGACCCTGAACTGATAATGACTGGCTCCCAGCCGGAAGCGAAGAAACCTCCTGGACCGTCTGTCCATGTGAATGTGGTAGTACGCGGCCTTGAGGTCGATGGAGCACATCCAGTCGTTCTCCCTCAAGAGGGGGAGTATAGATTGAAGGGTGACCATCCGGAACTTTTGCTTGGTTACTGACAGGTTCAGCAGGGAAAGATCTAAGATCGGTCTTAAGTCCCCCGTTTTCTTTGGCACTAAAAAGAACCTGGAGTAAAACCCTGACCCGGTTTGATCTGGGGGGATGCACTGGATAGCTCTTTTTTCTAGCAGCTGTCCGATTTCGATAGCTGCTGCCTCCCTTTGGTCGGGTGGAACATCTGGGAGGCTGCGAGATCTGGGAACTTTGTACAGGGAATTGTATAACCTCTGGATATCACGTGAAGCACCCAACGGTCTGTTGTGATGGACTCCCAAGAAGTTAGGTGCCTCGAACGCCCGACTGCCTCCAGAGACGGACAGCCGGGCAACCCTTCAGGGCTGCTGCGTGGGTCTATCAGAGAAAGGTTCTCTGGACCCAAAGTTTCTAGGAGCCCCCCTGCCTCTAGGACGGCGACCTCCCTGTCCTCCTCTGCCACGGGAGGACTGGTTATCCGGAGCAGGTTGGGACTGCTGCGACATCCGGAACCACATCTTCTTCTGTCCCTTTTGGTTCTTCGAGAAGGACCTCTGGGGAGCTGAGAAGCGGACTCCGATGGCAGACAGCGTCTTCCCGTCCTTCTCGCTCTGGACTAATGTTTCGTGAACAGTTTTGCCAAACAAGGCAGAACCATCAAAGGGGGCATTCGCGAAAGTCGCCTTGAGGGGCTCTGCGAAATCACAGTGGCGGAGCCAGGCCTGCCGCCTCATGACTAGGCCTGCTCCGCTGGCTCTAGCGGCTCCCTCGGTAGTGTGAGAAAGCAGCCGCATAGATGTGTTAGAAACTGCTCTAAGAGTGGCCATTCGGGTGGAGTATACCTGCTAGTCCTCACCCGACATGGACTCTGGGGGAGATGCAGCGTATTCTTTAATCAAATCCCGCTGCATCCTGATGACGTGTGCCATATAGTTCAGCGCTCTCAAAGAGAAGGTTGCTGAACTGAAAACTCGCTTCCCAATGCGATCCATCGAGCGGGACTCCTTGCCCGGAGGATGCATAGAGGGACTCTCCTGGGCCAATTCCCTCTTAGTGGCTGCAGCCATCATCATGGCATCTACTGGGGGGCCTTTGCTCCAGTGAGTGCGGTCCGCCGGAGGGGAAAGGATACGGTCAGGACGCTTGGGTACAGGCTCAACGGTGTCCGGATCCTTCCACGCCCTGATGGATATAAGGTCCACCAGAGGATCGGCAGGAGGGGACACCCAAGAGGTAGATGGGCCCGCCTCGAATGCCACCAAGAACACAGACTCGCCTGAGGAGGCCTTGTGGGGCAGACCACCCCCCCCCCCCTGATCCTCAACATTTCCATAATGTCTCCAAATGAGACGTGTTCAGGGGTGACCTTGGGGAGCCTTCCCTTCATCCAAGTCTGTGTCTTCGTAACGGACTCGGGAGTCCATGTGCCTCCTTTGCACTTACGCCCGAGGTACTTCTTCGGGGCTGTCCGAGGAGTACTCTTCTGCAGCTGGATGTTCCAAGGGAACTACTTGGGACATCGAGGCGGGCTGTCCCTGGGACCAGCTGGTGGGAGCCTGGCCCAACTGCAAGGGAGTGCGGGATGGAGCCGTGGCAGGGACCAGGGGTCCGGAAGTCCTCAACAGTGCCCTTTCCACTACGTCGAAGGCCGAGGGGGAGCCAGCTTCTCTAAACCCCGAGAGCCGACCCCCACTCGGATCCGACGCACGGATCGGAGCCGGAGCCGAGACCGTCGGATCCGAGAGACCGGTGTGCTCCGACCTAGACGGAGCCGAAGACACACCAGCTCCCTCGGCTCCGAGAGGTCGGGTCCGAAGTACCCGAAGCACTCAAGGGATGGGACGGATCCGAGGTGCGCCGACCTATCGGATCCGACCCACCCCCGGATCCAACTCTGCCCGGCGCCGACAGCTCCGAACCCATGGTGTGGGTCGGAGAAGGAGCCAAAGGGGTGAAAAAAGGGGTCGAAGCCCCTCCCGGATGGGGGGGGGCTAGGAGCACTCCCATTTGCATTTGGGCCTGGATGAATTTCCTCATCATCCGGTCCATGTCTGCTTCACTCATGGAGAAGGTCGATTAAGTCGAGGCCACCGAAGCGGATCTAGAGAGCCGCCTTGGGGACCTCGCTGAAGGGCTAGCCTCCTCCTCCTCGGGCCCAGGAGAGAACCGAGGGGAGTGGAGCCGAGGAGGAGGGAAGCTAGAAGGCACAGGAGAGGCCCGCTTGGATGGAGGAGCCGAACTAGAGGTTTCAGCTCTCCGTTTGTGGTGCCTCTCCCTGTGCCTCTCCTTCTTTTCTCTCTCCCTAGAAGACTCTCTCTCCTCCGGCATCTTAGAGGGAGGTTGAGTCCCAGCCGGTGGAGGAGAGCCCACAGCAACTGTTTGCTGTGTAGAAGGGGCAGAAGCCGAGCGGTATCTGGAGGGAGAAGTCCCGCCAGAACCAGCTTCACCTCCGCTCCCTCAAAGCTCGGGGTTGAACCCTGCACAAATGGTACAACCAGATGACAGGTGTTCAACCCCAAGATGATCTTGCCAGTGTGGCCATCCGCTGGGGACAGCTTATGGCCACACTCGGTACATTTAGAGAATACTGCCTTATGGGCTTCAGACATGTTAAGCCCTAACAGGCCTAAAAACACACACACACACACAAACTATGCAAAACCCGAGAAAAAATTAAAAGATAGAGAGAGGAAAGCCTAACACAAACACTTCTAACTAATTAAATTAAAAAAGTTAAAGTTTTTCAAAATTTTCCTGTCAGAAAACTTATCTGCACTAGGAGCTCAAGGAATCCGTCGCAACTTGAAAGCGGCAAACAAAATCTGAGGTCAGTCAGGGCTTGGCAAGGGGTTATGGGTAGAGGGAGGAGCTAGGAGCTCGGAGCCTAAGCTTTTGAAATGCCGGCTCGGATCCGAGGTCGGATCCGATACCCACAGGTTGCAGACAAATGAAGTCTGCCTACTTCAGATCATATGTTTTGGGAGTGCAATGAGTTAGACTTCAAAAATTCCCTACAGAATATCCTGTCAGAAATACTGTGTGAGCAAATGGATGTAACCAAGGAAATGACTGCTTGAGCTAGGATACAAAACTTGAATTGCCTAGACATAGTAAGCGCTTGCTAAGTTTAATACTGTTGGCCGCCAAAAGCAATTACTATAAAATGGAAATCAAAGTCTAAATCAACTGCATTTGAAGTACTGAATATTTTAACAGAGACAAAAGCACTAGAAATGGTTAACTTTAGAAAAGGGTAGGAATAACAATACATACAGAATAATATTTTGGAGGAGGCGTGAGACTTGACAGAAGGCAGAAATTGAACAATTTATGCAATTTGGCTTGATGGTAGTTATACAAAACAAAAACATATGTGATGTATAATGTTTGTAATTAGGAATATGTTAATTCATCCATCCATCCACAACCCCTTTTCCCACGGGGATGGGGTATCACTTCAACAATGACAATCTAGAGTCAAGGTTCATACCACCAGTTTTTCTTTTATATTAATACAGGTTTGCCTATGTCTTGAGTGATAATTCAGTAAAGGTGCTAAAAAAATCTGAACTATGTGAGAAGCAGAAATTAACTGGTGGACCTGGCTAGATACATTTGCCTAGCACAGCACTGGAATACATTATATACATATATAGTGAGACATTTGCAAATGCAAGACTTGTAGCTGCGACTCTTGTAACTGCAATCACAAAGATATTTTGTGCGCCACACTCCAGTCTCCAAATTATATATTATATATATATATATATATATATATATATATATATATATATATATTTTTTTTTTTTTTTTTAATGGAAGATAATAATGTCTTCAAATAACACTAAAGCACCCAGAGCATACAAACTATCATGTGAAATAAAAAATGCGTATGGTCATAAGTAGAGAAAAATGGCAGACTACAAATGTTTACTATGAAAACAGTTCTAAAAAATTTGAATGTGTAATAAGTCTTTACATTAAGCATTAAGACAGAATTCTAAGAAAACTAAAGACTATAATGTCTCAAATACAGACTACACAATATTACAAAAAGTATTAGAAAAGTACAGGAAATATTTTTAAAATATTGAACTACAACAATATGAATAAGTATGTAATAAAACAAAGGAGTGTGTAGCAGATCTTAAAGCAAATAAGGGAATTATATGAAAAAATATGAAAGATATTTTTCACACTATCAGAAACTGGCTTTTAATAACATGTCAGAGTGTGACAGGGCTGCTAAGTAACTTACGTAAGCTCTGTCTAACTGTATTACACAGCCTAGATTTCCTACAACTTAAAGGCAGGGGGCCTCTAAATTTCAGGTGTTGATTCAGGCTTTGGTGAACCGGTGAACTAGGATGGCTGCTAAGGAAACAGAAACAAAATAAAAGTTTACCCAAAACAGTATTATAACCAGAGATGTGATGCATACCTCTCAACTGCCCAGATTTTCACAGAATGTCCAGACTTCTGCCTCATACTTTGGCCTGTTCCTCATAAGATTTGTTTATTCAAGTTGGCAGTGCTTCTCTCTCTCTTGTTTTTGTTATAATATTTTTTCTCTTGATATAGGTGGGTGTCTTTCATCTGACCTCAGCATAGGTATCTGCCCACAGTTATATTTCTCCATTTTTCTGCAGTTCTTCTTTGTCCTTAGCACCTACTTTCACTGTTGTGTTGAAATCTATGAACCATGCTGGATTTCTCTTCCTCTTTACCACTGTAACCCTCCTAAATGCCTATACTATATCATCCACCAAACAGCAGCCTTTATACCTCATGAGACAATATGAACAGGAAACTGGCTAACTGACAGGAAGCAGAGCGTGGAAGTTATGGAAGAGATTATCTTTAGAAAAGTCAGTAATCAGCATAACATTTTCAAAGATTCAAAGAAACTTTAATGTCATTTAGGACCACATAAGTGCAGCCTAAATGAAATTGCACGTCAGCTCATTAGAGAAATGTGGTTTAAATAATGTAGATACAGCAGTATCAAAGAATAACATAAGAAAGAAAATAACTACATGTATGACATGCAAGAGGTAGTGCACATTACATACACACAGTAACTACCCATTATCCAGTGATAAATGATAAATACACACCACCAAACCCCTACACTATTAAGATAGAGAATACATAGAGACTAGTGAATAGCAGCTGTTTGGTTACCATATTGCAATTGTTAACCTTAGATATGACTCAGTATGGCCATCATCATAGCTCTCAACCTTTCATCTCCAAAATGAGAAACACTAGCCCTCATGTGGAACAAATGGACAAAATGTGGAACACATACTAATGGCATACTTACAACTTCATCTGGGAAGGTCATAGGATGGTTAAAATATGCTGGTTTTACTTATAAAGATCTTTTAATTAATTAGTATGATTAATTTCTATTTACCATAGATTTCACTTAAAAAAAATCCTAACAATGGATGTGTGACAGAGTCTTTCAACGTGGAACTTCAAGGAACATAAACCTTTTAAGACCTCAAATGAGGTACATTCCTTGTAATGAGGTGCATTTGAGAGGTATCATATTGCATAATAGTAATGCTGGTGGTAATTGCTCAGAGCAACAGGATTAAAGGAAAAAAGAGGCTTCAATGTTATCAGGTATTATGGTTGGTGTCCATATTAATAAGTCTCACAGCTGTAAGATACAAACTGTTCCTGAATCTGGTAGTCCTACAGCGGAAGCTGCAGTACCTCCTTCCAGACGTAAGTTGTGAGAACCAGTTGTGGGCCGGATGAATCGAATCAGCAAGTATTTTATAAGTTCGCTTTGTTGCTCTTGTAAAGAAAAGCTCCTGAATAGAAGAGAGGTTTTGCGCCCAAGATTTTCTCAGCCACCCTCACCACCCTCTGTAGTTTCTTCTTCTCAGCAACCGTGCAGTTACCGAACCATGCTATGAAGTTGCTAGTGAGGATGCTCTCAATAGCGCCCCTGTAAAAAGTGGTAAGAGCAGACAGTGGGAGCCTGGCCTTTATGAGCTTTCTCAGGCGGTGAAGCCTCTGTTGAGCCTTCTTGACTATATGGTTGGTGTTAGCAGCCCAGGAGAGGTCATCAGAGATGTGATGGCCCAGGAACTTGGTTGTTTTTACTTTCACTACTACCTCCCGTTTGATAGTGAGTGGTTGGTGAACTGTTGCCTTTCTCCTGAAGTCCATAATCATTTCTTTGGTCTTATTAACATTCAGGTCCAGATTGCCTGGTGTGACAGAAACAATCAAAGTGTTCACCTCATCTCTGAAGTTGTGTTCATTCCCACCACTAATGAGACACGATTGTGGTATCAACAAATTTTATAATATGGTTTGACTTATGTCTTGCAGTGCAGTCACAATGCCACAGGGGTCAGTGATGGGATTCCTATTAATTAATTTGGTCTCCGATATCACAATGCACCAAAAACAGGGTGTTACCCTATTGACAGGGCAGTCCAACATGAGACTTACTGTGGCTTGCATGGTGAGTGACTAGGTGACTAGTGACGGGACTTAATACAAAAATATACAAGACCCTCTTCTTGGGTGAAGGTATCCAGGGAAAACATGCACATTTGAAAATGTGCACATCTTGGCCACCCCTAGAATCAAGGACCATGTAACCTACTTGTTGGTCACCCCCTTAGGAGAGAGTTCAGTAACTTACTGTGAATGGGCAGTGTTGAAGGATGTCAGGATAAAACAGTGTGTGTAACTTCTGCAATGGATATGAAGCAGTTTCCTCAATGAATGACTTATTTGTAAGGTCACACTTGGAATACAGTGTCCAATTTTTGATGGCCAAACAGGTAAAGAAAGATTAGACCTATAGAATGCATACAAATCAGTTACCAAAATTATGTGGAGAGTAAAGGGTTAGGTACGAAGACCAATTAGACAGCAGAGCATAACAGATTGAAAGAGAACAGAAGATAAAAGCAGCTGTAATTTTGAAATGTCATGTTCAAAGACCTCATCATAACATCTGATAGGCAATTTCTGTGGGCAATGCTGATAAAGCTTTACAACAAGATGAAGGAGGACAGTTAAATAATTAAGTATACTACAACGTCGACTAACATGGAATAATGTGCTGCAACCAATAAATTCACAAAGTTAAAGAAATCAAATGGAAATGTAATTCATAGCCCGAGTGAGGTGGAGCGTTGTGTGAACTTAGTCGTTTCTGTGTTTTAAAAAAGTAATTCATAGAATTAAAATCAAACAAGAGAAAAGACTACAACCTCGAGTAAATTCATACAGTGTTTCTTCTGAAAAAATATTTAACTTATTAGCCACAATTCGTTTAATTTACTTTCAAGATAAACCACTACTTCCAGTGGACTTAATGTGATAAAAACATAACTTACAAACAGAAACCAAACTGATGACAAGTGCATAATAAAGCTATTGATGTCCTCCAAGTGTAAAACAATGACTTCAGCCAGACACCTATGCATAGCAGTTGGTTGACCAAATAGCTAACTTAACTTGCACTTCTCTTACTAAAATACGGTAGTCTAAGGCTGAACAAAACATTGAGGAAAGTGATATTAACAGAAAAGGGATGAAAGCCATTATTTTATTTATTTTAATAAATAAATTGCAATGACTTTTTTTACCTATCCAGAAAGTCGTTCCTGAAAAAGATTCTCAAGATAATGCAAAACTGCCATAAATAGCAACATTACAATTTAACCAAAATATATCTCAAAGTCAAAGAACAGTGACATTATACTTACCATAATTGTAGATGTTTAAGTAAATCAGTGTTCTAGT
Source organism: Protopterus annectens (assembly GCF_019279795.1). Taxonomy (NCBI): domain Eukaryota; kingdom Metazoa; phylum Chordata; order Ceratodontiformes; family Protopteridae; genus Protopterus; species Protopterus annectens. The sequence continues at coordinate 141,687,403 of NC_056745.1, read as the reverse complement.
ACTGATTCTTGGGTCTTCCTGCCATGCAGAAGTGCATGACTAGCCTGATTCCCAGAGTCCTTACATCATCCCTAACCAACGGATGTCTGAGGACTGACACCTGGACGTCAGGGTATAAGAGGTGTCCTTTGGCACCATCTTCAGGTCTTTCCAGAATGATAGTCATTCGGATTCCTGAGGACGACAAGATATTTCCAGTTCTCTAAGTTTTGAGAAAGGTAAGAGAATGGACTAAAAATGAAACAGAAGTGTGTGTGTGTGTGTGTGTGTGGGGGGGGTTATGACAGATTAAGAGTACATGCCCAAAGCCCCAGATATGGGGGGCCCATCAGACAGAGGGGTAGGAGGGTGGATGTTTGTATTGCAACACTGATCTACTCAAACATCTACAATTATAGTATGTGTAACACAACTGTACTACGTTCTTCATAGTCAATGTTGCAATACTGAGTTTTTGGAGGACTCCTAAAGCTACATGTTGGGAGGCTGGCTGTCTGATGGCGTCCGGTGCAGCAGGTTCTACAGGAAAGCAGTGGTAAACCCTGTCCAATCCCTGGATGCAGTGTCTAAATGGTAACTGTTTGTTACAGGTGCAGATAGAGGACCAGGTAGCATCCTCCAAGATAGACTGAGTAGGGACACTTTTTAGGAAAGCGGTGTTGACAGCCCTGTGTCTCATGGAATGTGCCCTGACAGAAGATAGTAATGGCTTGCCATGAAGAGCTTAACAGAGGGGAATACAATTTGCTATCCATTTTGAAATAGGCTGTTTGGAGACAGAAGACAGATCTGTCTTCATTCCCTTCTACAAAGACCACTAGCAGTTGTTCTGCTCTATTATGGAACTTTGTTCTGTTATGTTAATACTTCAACTGTCAGTGCACATCCAGGGAATTTAGCATTTTTCAGCTTTATTTTTGGAGATTTGGAAAGAACACTGGCAGGTGTATAGCATAGTCTGGTTCAACGATAGTTCTGATACTACTCTGGGCATGAAAGGTAACTCTATCCCTGTGTAAGACAATGAACAGTTCTTTGCACATCAGGACATGTAGTTCTGAGTCCAATCTGTCTGATGCGATTTGTTCTCAGTATGGAGGTCTTCCAGGTGAGCATTTTTAAAGGTGCAAAAGTTGTTGGCTCAAATGGTGGCAGGGTAAGTTTTCCCAAAACACAGTTCAAGTCCCAAGAGGGGAAAAGGGTTTCTCCAGGGTGGTCTAAGGTGCCTAACCCTTTTTAGGAATTGTTTCAGGTGGGGGTGAAAACAGACAGGGGATGGCAGAAGGATGCATCTTAATACTAGAATATGATAGACCCTGGTCAAATAATCCTGAAAGGTACTGCAACACTGGAATCATGCCAGCATGAGGTGGCATAAATTTGGCCTGGCACCAAACAGAAAATCTTTTCTCCTTGGATGAGTATGATTTTCTGGCCTTTCTCAAGTTTGATAGTACTTCAATAAAGTTGTTTGCATTGTTTGCAGTTAAAATCTCCATGTTGTTACTTTGAACATCTTCAGGTATGGATGAATGACAGACCCCTTTAGCTGGTTGTATAGATTTATCTTCAGGGGAAGGGTATGGTATCTCCCATCACCGATGGTCAACAGAAGGGAAAACTAGTGCTGCTTTGGCCAGAAGGGGGCTATAAGTATTATGCTCAGCCTGTCTGACCTCACTTTTAGCAGTACCCTAGGGGTCAAGGATAACAGTGAAAAGGCATACAGAAAGTGATCTGAACATTTGAAGAAGGTGTCTGCCCTTCATGTCCCTGCCTGTTGAATTATGGAGTAGAACCTTTGTAACAGTCTGTTCTGATGAGAGGTAGAGATATCTATACTGGGGTATCACACTTGATGGGTGAGATACAGGAAAATCTCTCTCTTCAGCATCCATTTGTTGGGGTCCAGAAGGTCACTATTCAGACAGTCAGCTATGATGTTGTTTTGGCCTAGGATGTAGGATGCTTTTACAGTCAGTTGTGATGCTTGTGCCAAGACCCAAATCTTTATTGCTAGATTGCACAGGGCATAGGAATGAGTTCCCCCTCATTTGTTTATGTATCACATTACTGTGGTGGTGTTGTCTGTTCAAATCTGCAGTGTTCCTGGGTTCAGGTTATTTAGAAAGGCTTTCATAGACGGAAAAAATGTTTTGGCATTTCTTTTTGGTTTTGTACAGTTTTTGTTCTTTAGGAGTGATTTGTGACAGATGGGTACCAGTAAGAGTAAAGGGAAGGTCTACAAGATGGTAGTGATACCAGCTACGTTACATGGGTTGGAGAGGGAGGCATTGATGAAAAGACAGGAGTTAGAGCTGGAGGTGGCAGATTTAAAGATGTTAAGATTTGTATTGGGTGTGACGAGGATGGACAGGATTAGAAATGAGTACATTACATGGTCAGCTCAGGTTGGCCGGTTTGGAGACAAAGCAACACAAGCAAAACTGTTTTGGTTTGGACATGTGCTGAGGAAGGATGCTGGGTATATTGGGAGGAGGATGCTAAGAATGGAGCTGCTAGAGAAGAGGAAAAGAGGAAGACCTAAGACAAGGTTTATGGATGTGGTGAGGGAAAACATCCAGGTAGCTGGTGGGACAGAGCAAGATGAAGAGGACAGGAAGAAATGGAAACAGATGATCCGCTGTACTGACCCCTAACAAGAGCAGCCAAAAGAAAAAGAAGAAAGACAGTTTCTTTTGTTGTGGGGTCTAGACACCCTACACCTTTAACTGTCTTGAGTGTGCTTCCCAGGCCATTTCTGAACTGTGTGAGATGATGATTTAGTCTATCTCTGATAGACAGAAGTTTGCCCCTGGATTTTGCAAGATGGTGTCTTTCCAGCAAAGTAGTTCCTTTTCAAGCAGGGGAGAAGAGGCACCAGGGTTTCCAGGTGTTGTGGATGTTGTTCCTGTTTGTGCAGCTTTGCAAGAGAAACCATTAAGATGTAGAATGCCATGTATACCAAAGCCTTTAGGTATTCTCATGCAAAGACTGTTTGCCTTGGAACTAGACTGTTTAATAGTTTGTCAGGAAAGAAACCTGGTCTTTTGCTGTACTGAATCTATTGGTACACCCAGAAAGAGACTTCTTGTCTGCGGCTGAAATTGGAACTTGCGTTAATTGAGAGTAAGGCCTACCATCTGGAAGCAGTCCATAGTGACTGGCAGGGCTATTTGAAGTTCTACAATGGATTTCCCCTGGATGTGGCAATCATCTGGGTAAGGGTAAATGTGACCCCTTAAAGTTCTACAATGGGCAATAACTGGAACTAGGCATCTGGTGAAAACTCTGGGAACAGTAGATAACCCAAATGGTAAAAAAAGCACAACTGACAGCTGAACAGAACAGACAGTGCAGTCCAGCTGCCATAAACTGAAGATATTTCCTGTGCTCTTTGGCTATATGAAAGGGCAGGCATCCTTCAGGTCTAGTGTGACCATACAGGCTCCATGAAAGATCATGGATAAAAGTTTCTGTAGGGTTACATGCAATGTGCAGAAACTTATTTAACTTTGACACGTCTAAGGTTGGTGTCCAGATGCCTTCCTTTCTTAGGATAAGGAAGATCCTCAAATGTAACCCTGTGCCCTCTTTTCCTGCAGGAACTGGCTGAATGGACCCTTGTTATAGAACATGTAAAAATATGTGGGGGTCATTATTGGTCCTTTGGGGGCTTTGGTATCCCTAAGGGAGACATGAATTGAATGAAACAGCCCTTTCTATGATATTTAAGAAGCACTGGTCCCTGGAGATGAGTTACCACTGTCTTTCTGCTACAGGAAGGGGGGTGGTGTGGATTGGAGATGAGGAGGTGTAGTGCATAGTCACATCTGCTCTCTTTATGGAATAGGGTCATTGGTTCCCTCAGGCCAACAGCTTAAGGGTTTTGTAAAGGTACCTATCACAATCCTGACAACTAGAAATGTGCTGGATCTCCAAGCAAAACAAATAAAAAGGATGGAAAATGCAGTTGTGTAAGCAAAACTAGTAGATGCTCAAATGATCAATGCTGCAGTAGCCTTAGCAATATGGGTTATATCCTGCCAACCATATAACAACCAGTCAGCATCCAAAGCTTCAAGGCACCTTCCACACACCCAAATAGGCAGCTTGAGTTGATCTGACTAAAAGCCAGGTTTGGGTGCCAAGCCCTTCAGAGCTTTCCCACCAACAGAGAGAGGGAGGCTGAGCCCTAAAAAGCAAATGTTAGGAACAATAAAAATATAAATGTCCAAACCCTGGCATAAAAGCAAACCAAAAAACAATAGGGATACAGTGAGGGGGTGGCTACTGCAGTAGTGATCATTAGAACACCTACTGCTATAGTAAGTTTACTTACACAGCTGTTCTATGTTCATCATACTGATCACTGCTGCAGCAGCCTTAGCTATACTGGCAGATTACTACAGCTTCCCACATTTGGGAGGTGGAAGGAAAAGTGTCCAGGAGCCCCTGGAGAATGGTCCTAGAAAAGCTTGACCTGGATCTACAGAAGGAATCAAGCTTATACCACTTTGTAAATATATGTACAGAGAACCAAGTAGCAGCTTCTAGAATACTTCCAGAATCCAACCCTTTCCAAAAAAATACAGATGACGCCAAGACCTTGATAGAGTGGGCCTTGACTCATGCATGGAACAGTTTTGTTATGTCCTTAGACAGCCATTAGTAAATCGTCTATTTAGACACAGGTTGACCGATAGCACCTTCACAAGACATGAACAACTGATCTGAAGATCTGAAAGATTTTCTTCTCTTAAGATGGTACCCAAGTTGTCTGTAGACACCCAAAGTATGGAGTGTCCTTTTAGCCTTCATTTTTAGGTTCAGTAAAGAAAATGGAGAGATGGATAGTTTGGCTTAACGTAAATTCAGATACCACTTTAGGCATAAAAAAAGGATTAGTTCTCAAAGAAAACCTGTCCCTGTGGAAAATGGGGTTCACTCACCATAACAACTTGCAACTCTGATACCCTTCTTACAGAGGTACGAACAGCCAGTAAAACAGTCTTCCATGTTAAGAACCTCAAGTCAGTCAGGTTAGCTGGTTCAAATGGAACAAGTGTTAATTTCTCCAACACAAAATTTAGACCCCCATGGAGGGGCCACCAGTTCACTTGCAGGTCTCATGTGCAAAATGCCTCTCAAAAAATTTTTGACACGAGACTGCATTGAAAGATGAGGATCCTTGGGCAGACATGCTGAAATGACCAATAAATGAACCTTGATAGAGCAATAAGAAAGGCCTTAGGACAGTAACTCACACAAATATTGTAAAACCAGAGAACAACTGGCCCTGAATGTGTGCTGGTTATGTTGTTAGCATCATCTTCCATTTGTTAACCTATGATTTCCTATTAGCAGGCTTTCTTGCCTGCTTTAGAATCTGCTGCGTGTCCTCAGTAAACAGGTGCCTAAAAAGAATTAAGACCCTATCAACCATGCAGTCAACTGAAGTTGTCTGATGTCAGGATGTATAACACACCATCTGTTCTGGTGTGAGTAGATCTAATCTGTAAGGAAGCTTATAGTAAATTGCCCTGCCATTTTCAAAAGAAGGGAGAACCATGATTGCCTCAGCCAGAATACAGTCAACAATATGATCTTAGGAGACTCCTGAATCTTCAGAAGTACCCTGGATATTAGTGAAAAGAGTGGAAAAGCACACAGGAACATTCCTGCCCATGGAAGAGAAAAGCCATCCGTCTTCTAAGCCTTCTTGCATGGAGCCTTGGAACAGAATCATTGCCAGTTGATTGTTCAGAGAAAAGGCAAAGAAGTCCACCTCAGTGGAAAAGCACAGAGGAATGTTCTTGTCCATGGAAGAGAAAAGGCATCAGTCTTCCAAGCCTTCTTGCATGAAGTCTTGGAGCAGAATCATGCCCGTTGATTGTTCAGAGAAGAGGAAAAGAGGTCTACCTCAAGATCTCCACAGAAATGGATCAAATCTTGGAAGACCCCCCCGATCTAGTTTCCATCTGTGGGGGTCTGCCTTAATCAGGCTCAGCTTATCTCCCACAAAATTTTACTCTTATGGAATGTAGGATGCCTAAGGATTGAGAGTGTGCTGCGAAACTATACCCCAAGCTAACAAGGCTAGTCTGCAAAGGGAGTATGACTTGGTTCCACCTGTCTGTTAATTTACCACGTCACTGTGGTATTGTCTTTAACAACCTGACGAGATCCTCAGGACCAACAATGACTCAGAGAGTTGAGACCCTTGATCAGGGCAAGCATCTCCTTGACATTCATGTGCTCATGTCTGTCCTTGATGTCCCACACACTCTGCACTTTTAGCCTTCCTGAAAGTTCTCCCCAAGCAAAATCAGAGGTGTTTGTGTTGACTGACTGCTTTGGAAAATGCAGGGAGAAGAGGAGACCTGGATTTAAGGATATCTGCTGTCTCCACCAAATGATTTCTCTTCTGACAAACCTTGCCACTGAGATTTGAAAAGACAAAGGGCATTGGTGCTGGGACCAAAGAGACTATAGATACCAGTGTATCTTTCTCATGTGGAGTATTGCCAGGGGTATTATGTGAATCATAAAAGCCATGAGACCCAAAATCCTGAGGTATTCCCACACAGTGACAGAAATCTGAGTGGAAAAACCTTAGAAACAGATCTAGATATAGATCTATTTGTTATGTGGAAGAAAAACTCATCGAACTGAGGTTTCTAGTTAATAACACAGGAACACAATCCTGTGTGAAGAAGTCAGGAAAGACTTTTGAATGTTCTCTTGGAATCCCAGCTTGCGTAAGAGATCTCTCACCCAAGTCAGAGATTCCTGACACTTTAAAAATGATTCTGCAAAGATAAGCAAGTTATCTAATTATGGAAAAATGAGGATACCCTGTAGCCTGCAATGAGCTACAATTGGAACAAGGCAATTTGTGAACACTCTTGGTGAGAAGATATTCCAAAGGGTAAGGCAGACAGCTGATAATTAGTTACTTTACACAACTTTTAAACTGACAGGAAAAAAGAGCTCTCCTGTTTTAAAATATGATATAGTCTTGTGATTCTCCATTAAAACACAAAACTCCTACCTTTAAAATAACTTTCCTGAAGAGGAAAGTTATAAAACACAAAATATTTAGAAAATGGAAGGTTTTTCTCCAAAGGGAATTTATCAGCCCAGAAAAAGATCAGTACCAAGCAGAACATCAATCCTTGAAAGCCTTACAGGAGTGTACTCTTTCGCGGCAGTAAAACTCTGAAGGACTTGGCACTCAAACTTGTATTAAGTCAGTTCAGCTCGAGCTGCCTGACAGTTTCAATGCACAGATGTGCTGAATCTTTGGAAGCTGGCTGGCTATTATATCCTTGAAAGGATATAATCAACCCCTATAGCTAAAGCTACTGCAGCAGCAATCAATATGATGAACATATTTTTATGCAGTATTTGTTTCCCATACATTCAAGCAGTTATTGTCCTTTTAAATACTAATGAGAAGAATTCCCCAATGAGGTACTTATCTGAAAGTAGGTTGTAGGAACTCTGGGAAATAAGTAGACTGACAGACTGTGAGCATTTAATAAAACGGAGTAGAAAATCGGATTGTACGGCTAGGAAGAAGTGAAGATGGAACTGACGAATACCCCTATTATACTCTGACATCTCGACATCAGTCCTCAGATGTTCATTAACATGGGATGATGTAAAGACTCTGGGAAATGGACCGGTCATGGGCTTCTGCACAGCAGGAAGACCCAAGAATCAGCACTGCATCACTGATTACAAAGAATATTTCTTAAATAATATAATTTCAAGCAACAGTAGTGAAAAATATAGCAATGACTTTGCCAAGTACTTCATAAAAGCACTTACCCCATGCTTCTGTATGGCAACATTTGTAAGGTGCACAAACATGTTGTCCAGCTCACTAGTACTCGGTGTATACTTCACTGTGCAGAAACGGCAGAAACCTAGTTTATACCTATTAGAAGAGCAAGTGAACTTAATCAAAACCACTTGTATAAAATGCTTCTAGCAGTCTCCAAATTCCAGGTAGCAAACTGTGACTCTGGTTACTTCAACATAAAACAAGAGAAGCACAGGACAGGCAAATAAAGCAGTAATACAGTACTATAAGTTAGTTAAGATTAAAGAAAAGCATCTCTTTTTCATTAAGATTTATAAAGACATTTAACTTTTACACATTTTTTGCAATTCCATATCCCCAAACTCTACTCTCTCTCTTTAAATGTAATTCTTAGGCTATCCGAGGTAAATAACCGTATTAAGCACAGCAGAAAAGCACAGAACAGACAATCTTGCTGCAGTTATTATACTAACAGATTTTCAAGCTCATCTGTTTATTCCTTATGGTTGGCCACATGTACCGTCAGTTGGTATAAAGTCTGTATGCAAATGCAATAATAGAAATGGGAGCTACTGTAAACAGTTCTAGCTTTTTCTCAATGCATTTTATACTACTCTTAACAGTTCTCCTGCAAACAGTATGGTATATACAGTTGTTGTGAGTAGGCCAATGATAAATGGAAATGTGAATATTTATTATCTACTAGCCTAAAGGATGAACAACAGAGGATTTTATCAGGGAGTAAAATAGAGGAGCTTTACCTTTTACAAGAGACTTCCCCAGAGATTTATCACATATCTTAGTACTCATTATACAGACTGATCTTTCAGAGGGTCTTAGGTAGTGGAACAGAGTTTGGAGCCCTGTCATGTTCCCACAGCCCACAGTACCACACTCCTCAGCGAGTGACACAGATTAGGAAACTGAACAGAGCCCATTCTCCTCAGTTTTGACTTCCATGGAACATGGTCATGGGTGAAGAGTGTTGATGAAAAACTAGTTCATTAACTCAGTAAGCAAACATAAATATTTCTGTGTGCCAACTTCTGCAAGAAAAACAAAGAAAGGTGTAAAACAATATAAAGTGATAAAACTTGGTATACCCATACAGTGAGGTTTTCTTGAAGAAGCTGCAGAGAATGTCCATACCAAGGGGGATGGTAACAAGAATAAAACAGTAAACATCCCCTCTTCCAGTTACAAAGGACCTGAATGTCAACAGTAAAGTAACATCTGTGAAAATGTGGCAAGTAACTCGGATTGTCGCTTAAAAAGCCAGAGCTATTGGTTTGTTTCTATACAGGTTGTCAAAAGAACACTCACAGTGAAGTCACTTTGTTGGGAATGCAGAATGTTTCACAATTTGTAACTGGAGAGAAGATAGCTCATCATATCAAAAAGCACAGAAATCACCTGAAAACTGTGACATTGTTAGCATTTTTTTATACACAAAATATGTAGTGGAAGTGATCTGGTGTCTAATGGCTAACTATAAAATAGTAATAGTTGTTGACAACTCTATAAACTGACCCATTTATTGTTTTACATGGCCACAATTATACTAAAATGACTCTACCAAAGACAGACAGATTATGAAAGATTCCACAAAAAGATTATGGACTTTTATTTTTATTTGTAGATAGGTGACTGGAATGCAAGATCCACTTTTTAGCCGTGATCTAAATGCAAAGAAATGAAAGATAATAAACAATAGTATACAAGAAATGACAAAAATGAAACACTAATGAAAAGAAGGATTGTACAAGTGCACTTATTTAAGAATATAACACAATAAGGAAGCATCAGCAGCTCAACATGTTAAGTTTTGCTAGGAGGATCCATGAGGTGCATCGTACTTCTAGTATTACTAATTTGCATTCAACGAAATTCAAATCAACTAGTCATTTAGAACAAGTCTGCACAATGAAAGGAAATGGGCTATGTAATGTTAATTCTGCAACAGCAATGAACTTCAGGAAGTAGCTTACTTTTCAAAGTAGCTGTAAATTTGGCAACAGTTTGTAAATTGCTTGCAGCAGAACATAAAAAAATGCAGACTCTGCTGCGATGGAAAATACTGCTGTGCAGAAATGAAGAGTTTTTTTTTTTTTTTTTTTTTACAGAGTTATGTACTTACTATAACATGGCATCTGCGTTATCCTATATCACTATTCATCACTCTTGGGTCATAAGATCTGACATTAGAGCAGAGCCGGAAACTTTGCAGACAGCTTCTAGGCTGAGCTCTTCTCACTCCCATGATCTCTTGTTGCCCTCTAACCCCTCAGATCAAGTTTGTCCTAAAGCTAGAAAGCAGTCAAGGAAGACCTTGGCCACCAGATAGGACATCTCTGCTTCCTCTAGGTCTCGCAGAACAGATGCCAAGTTATGGTAAGTACATAACTCTTTATCTGATGCTATCCATGTCACTATTCCTCACTCTTGGGTCAGAGTCCCCAGCTACCCTAAATCCTGGGCGACCTTCATGGAAAGACATGCCAAAGAACTGTGGAGACAAAGGAAGCCCTGCTCCTGGAGACAATGTCAAGCTTATAATGATTAACAAAAGTGTGAGGAGTAGACCAGCTGGCTGCTGCAAAAATCTCATCTGTGGAATGACAGGCCTGACAGCTAGCTGACGTAGCCATATATCTAGTGGAATGAGCTCTGATTGGAACTGATAAAAGTAAACCTTTAAACAAAAAGGTAAAGGAAATATATTTCGAAATCCAACAAGAAATAGTAACTTTAGAAACTGCCTGACCCAGTCTGTTAAGAGAAAATTCCACAAACGGTCAGATTTGTTGAAACTTTGTTCTATTCAAGCAGAACCATAACTGTCTATGAACAACAAGCGTATGCAGCAGATATTTCCCTTTATTAGAATAGTTAGGGAGGAAATCTGGCAATTGAATTGACTGATTCAAATTCGCTTCCTTGGCTATCTTGGGCATGAAGGAAGGATTGGTTCAAAGATCCACTCTGTCTTTGTGAAACACCTGGTAAGGTGGTTTGATAGAAACAGCCTGCAACTCTGAAACTCTTTTTGCCGAAGTTATGGCTAACAGAAAGGCGGTCTTCAATGATAAAAATTTCATATTGCATGTAGCAGCAGGCTCAAAGGGACTCTGTGTAACAGATTGCAGCAGAAAAGAAAGGTCCGAAGGGGGGGGGGGTCCTTGACAGGAGGCTGAAGCAGAAAAACACCCTTCAAAAATCCCTTACAGAGGCAAGAGGGAAACGAAAGTTACTCGCAAACATGAAAACTGGAAATAGCCGCCAAATGGACTTTGATACTAGAGAAGCTAGCCCCTTACTGAAAAGCAAAGACAAGAACAATAAGATGCCTGGAATGGGAGCTAAAAAGGGTTCCAGATTTCACTGTTTGGCCCAAACAAAAAAACTTTTCCACTTACTTACATATACCTTTCTGGTGGATGCCTTCTGAGAGGCCAGAATAATGTTCTTGACAGGAGATGCAAGCCTGGACTGACTCAGGATTACAGGAAGTGGGCAAACCACGCCGTCAGACAAAGGGTCTGAAGGTTGGGGGTCAGAAGCTGGGAGGGATGGGAAATCAGATCCGGAAGGGGATCTAGTACACAAGGGGGGGTACTTCAAATGAGACTGTAGGAGGGGAAACCACACTTGCCAAGGCCAAAAGGGGGTGATGAGGATCAAAGTGGCCTTGAGGCATCAAGCTTTTTGAAGCACTCTTGAAATGAGAGGTATAGAAGGATAGGCATAAAAGAGACCCAGAAGCCAATCGTGAACAACAGCATCCCTGGGGGACTTCTTGACAGGGGGAATCAGGGCAATATAGTGGCTGCATTTGCGGTTGTGAGGAGAGGCGAACAAATCGCAACTCAGCTGACCACAGCAAAGGAAAATCTCTTTCCCCACTGAAGGCTTCAGGGACCACTCATGAGGACTCAGGATGGGTCTGCTGAGTCTGTCAACACGTTGGACTCATCAGGAATGTGCGTTGCAAAGAGAAAGCGCCCCAAGGACATCGCCCATTCCCACACCCTCATGGCCTCCCAACAAAGCAGATAAATGTGTGTGCCCCCATGCTTGTTGATGAACCACACAACAGCCCCATGTTGTCCGTGTGAACTGCAATGGTACCCAGAGGGAGGCAGCCCTGAAGAGTTTGCAACATGAGAAGGACTGCTCTCATCTCCAGTATATTTATGTGCAGTTTGGCCTCTGCGGAGGACCACAAGCCTTGGACAGTCTTTCCCTGGTAATGTCCCCCCACACCCCAACAGGGAAGCATCTGAGGTCACGGTGGCACTGGGGGGGGGGGGGGGAGACAAATTGTCTGCCTGCTAGAAGGTCGGGGGACTGAATCCACCAAAGAAGATGATGCCTGCACACTGAAGTGAGACTGACTGAATGTCATCGAATGAGACGGGGAAGACCACTGGACTGCTAGAGTCCACTGCAGAACCCTCATGCAGAATCTGTCTAAGGGCACCAGGTAGACTGCCGCCGGGGTGGCACATCGGGGAGGCATTTCCTGATTTGAGGGGGTGACTGAGAAAAGGGAATAAAATAGCCCTTGGAAATAATGATAAGGACTCAGTAATCTCTTGTAATAATTGCCCAGGCAAAAGGGTGCATGGACCCCAAGACCCTGAAAATAAGGTGGACCTCAGGATGAGTCAGATCTAGAAGGCACTGAACACAAGTTTTGATTAGATGCACATGGCGGAGAGGGAGCACTGCAATCTCAGACAGTGTCCAGCTACATCCCAATGAACTCCAAATTTTGGGATGGAATTAGATTCAATTTTGGCAGACTCACTGTGATCCCTAACTGGTCGAACAGTTGAAGCATGCACTGAATTGGCTGTTACCAGTTGATGCTGGGTGGGAGCTATGTGGACCCAATCTTCGAGGTAAGGAAACACCTGGAATCCCTGCAGTCTCAGGTGAGTTGCGACCACTGCCATGCACTTGGTGAACACCCCGTGGACTGTGGTGAAATCAAAGGGCAGGGTCTTGAAATGGAAATGATTGGCCCCCATGTGAATGCAGAGATGTCTACTGGAGCATCTGTCTATTTTTATATGATAATACACATCCTGAAGATCCACTGAGCACATCCAATCGTCCTTGTGCACAAGGGGCACGATGGACTGGACAGTGACCATCAAGAACTTGGACTTTTTGACAGAGAAATTCAACACGCTGAGGTCCACAATTGGATGCGGGTCCCCCATCTTCTTTGGCACCAAAAAGAAGCAAACCTAAGTTCTGGATTCTCATTGTCCTGGAGGGACCTCTTGGATAGCTCTCCTCTGAAGAAGTATGAGCACTTCTTTCTGAACCAACTCCCTCTGATGGGGTGGCACATCGGGGAGGCATTTCCTGATTTGAGGGGGTGACTGAGAAAAGGGAATAAAATAGCCCTTGGAAATAATGATAAGGACTCAGTAATCTCTTGTAATAATTGCCCAGGCAAAAGGGTGCAGTGATAAATGACCCCTGACTGCTTCCAGGGCAGGACAGTCGGGCAATGCTTCAGGAGCGCTGGGGGGGGGCTTCTCAGAGAAAAGTTCTCTGGATCCCTGATTTTCTGGACCCCTCTGTCACTGGGGCAGCATCTGCCATTGAACCCTCTCCCCTGACCTCTAAAAGAGGGCTTCTCCTGAGCATCTTGAAAGGAAGACTGTGACTTGGGAAACCTCATTTTCCTGGTGCCCCATTGCATCTTGGAGAAGGTGTGTTGGGGGGTAGAAAACTTGATTCCCACAGCAAACAAGGTATTGCCTTCCTGCTCACTGTTGGTGAGTGTTTCTTTGACTGAAGGGCCAAAGAGGGTAGATCCATCAAAAGGGGCGTTGATGAAAGGTGCCTTAAAGGGCTCCACAAATCGCAAAGGCGCAGCTAGACATAATGCCGAATAACAATGCCTGTACCGGCTGCTCGAGAGGTGCCTTCCACAGCATGGGAAATCAGTCTCATCGACGAATTAGCCAGTGAAGTGGGATAAGGCAGACTGGGTGTTACCTTACTTAGCTCCCTGGCAGGCAACAACTCAGAAGGAGACATGGTAAGCTCCTTGACCAAGTCCATCTGGAGTTGGGCAAAATGTGCAAAGTAGTTAATTACCTGCAGACCAAATATATCTGAGGCAAAGACACGCTTTCCATGTCTTTCAAGAGTCGTACTCTGCTCCACCAGCTCTTACTTGGTGATGGCAGTTATCACAAAAGCATCGAATGGCAAACTCTTAGACCAGAACTGTTTGTCGGGGGGGCTGAGAAATTTATCAATGAGCTTCAGTACAGGCTCCGCAGTATTCAGCTCGTTCCACACCCTGCTGGTGATAAGGTCTATAAGTTCATCAGCAGTGTGGGAAACCCAGGAAGTAGATGGCCCCATCCAGAAAGCCTTCAGGAACATGGACTCATCAGAGGATGGGGTTACTGTACACCATCTGCCTTTAAGCTTGAGGATTTCTCTGATGTCCCCAAAGGAGACATCTTTGGGTGGAAATTTGGGGGACCTGTCCCCTTCCAATCAGGGTCTGTATCCTCAGTGAGAGACTCCTAGGGGAGTCTAGGTGCTTCGTCTTGCACGATCTCTTCGGAGGCACCTCCTCTGAGGAGGAGGGGAATTCAGGGGAGGATTCAGAAGAGAAGGGAACCCCAAGGGAGGTGACTCCCATCTGAAGACTAGTTCAAGTGGGCTGACTGGAACAGGATGAGAAGAGTCCACTCTAGGGGGTGGGATGGTCCATGGAAAGTGGGGGAGGAAACTCTAGTGGAGAAAAAAGTCCTCTCTACAACCCAGAAAGCTGAAGGGCTGGACAAGGCCCCATCCACATTCCCAGCAGGCAAGCCACCTGAGAAGAGGGACCAGAGCACGCCAATGCCTCCCAGTTGTCTGGACAGTACCAGCCCAAGCTGCCGAGGGCCAAAGCACCAAGGGGAAGGGACCGGTTCTAAAAAACAGGTCCAGAGTCCACACCCAGGGACTCCAGGGTGAAAGGTCGGGCCTAGGACTCCGTCTGCCCAGGGGAAGGCCAAGCAGAGGCAGTCAGGGACTCCGACGGGGGGTACAGACAAAATGGCCTCTAGGGACCCCTATCTCCTCCTCAATGCATCCCAGAGCCTGAAATTCCAAAACCATCTAAATTGGACGAGGAGTAGCCAAGCAAAGGGGTAGGAGATGGACCCCTGGCCAGATGGGCAGAGGATGCAGGAAATCCAAACTCATTCTGAGCCTTGAGAAAGGACCTCATTATCCTGTCCATATCAGGGAGGAGCAAGCTCCTGGAGGACCAAGATGAGGCACAGGACCTAACTGGGGATGGATGTCTGGACCCCAAGGACCTCCCATGCCTGTCCAGAAATCTGCTCCTGTATTTAGAAGCAGAAAGGGACTGCCCCAAGTCAGAACCAGACGGGGAGTCCTGTATAATAACTGCATGATCAGACCCTGATCCCAGATCTGACTGCCTTGGATCTAAGGACAAATGAGTATCCAAATGTTTGGATCCCAAATGACTCGGACCGAAGAAAGCCAGATCTGTGGCTGGCTTGGATCTGGCCATATCCAAAGGCCTTGATCCAGAGGCCTTGGATCCAGGAGCAGATTTCCATGACCTTGGATCTGAGGGCCTCAGAGCAGGAGCCCTGTATCTGGAGGTAGAGTCATGTCATACGACCTAGGATCCGAGGAAGTTGGATCTGATGGACCCGAGGCTGGGATCAGATCCAAGGCACTGCGATTGGACAGCCTGGTCTTTTTTAAAGAAGAAAAAAACCCAGGGAGAGAAGAACCCTTCCTCTTATGGTTGGAGGGTCCAGGCTTGGTCAGGGGACTGGGCCAACGGACCCCCTCCCCTTGTATCATACCCTTTAACAAAAGCTTGTTCCAGTGTTCAAATGTCACATTCAACCTGCAGGTGGTCTGCGCCCAGACAATAAAGGTACTCCTTGTGCATGAGGAGCACCTTTTAAACCAACAGGCTTATCTAACATGATGGCAAACCAGACACTACCAAAGCCTAAGGCACGAGCTAAAATCATTAACCAGGGGAAATGCTACGCTCAATAAACCCAGAAAGGACCAAGAAAGACAATCAGCAACACTAAATATAAAGAACTATAACACTACAGTGTACAGAATGGCCAAAAACAAAAAGGGTGCCTAAAGAAAAAAACACCACTACAACTGCAACAGTCAAAAAAAATGAAATGGGAGGGGAAGGACTGGGACTATATACTACCTACAAATTAACTAGCAAACACACTATAAAGGAGAGAAATTATGAGAAATTATGGTATTTATCCCCACTGGAGACTCGAGCCAGATAATCTGCACCTGATCCTGGGCATGGCAATTGAGATCTGCGGGGTTAGAGGGTAGCAAGGGATCATGGCAGTGGGAGGAGCTTGAGCCTAGAAGCTGTCTGGAAAGTAGCCGTCTCGGATCCGATGTCGGATTCTATGACCCAAGAGTGAGGAATCGTGACATGGATAACATCAGATTAGGGTGTTAAAAGGACACAGACATGCAGGCATACCTCTCAGCCTCTTAGCCCAAGAAATTTGGACAAAGCCTGATATAATGGAGGGACAAAGGCCCAACAATAGGGACAGACTGTAAATATTGCTCTTACAAACTTAAAAAGTAGCTAGAATAACAGGTTGTTAAAATGTATTTTCTAAAGGATATGAAGTCTGAACATCAAATTTATTTATTTATTTTACATTTGTTAACTGGGAAATTCTGACTGGACCAGGTCCATTTTCAGCGGAGGCCCGGGGAGAAAAGCTCCAGCATCAAGTTATACAAATACAGTACATCCAGTATAATACACAAAACAGGTTACATCATGTATGCTGAGCATAGTAATATAACAAGAAATTAATAAAAACACTCCAGGTAAAAGAATATATAGAACATACGTAAATGACAATGTCAGTTACAGTACATCCAGCATAATACACAAAACAGGTTTTATCATATATGCTGAGCAAAGTAATATAACAAGAAATTAATAAAACACTCAGGTAAAAGAAGATACAGAACATGGGTAAAAAGACAATGTCAGTTACACATTGGTAAGAGAAGAAAATATATCAAGTAAAATTCTACAGTTAAAAGTACCCTTTCAGATGACCAAGCCTACAGGGGATCAGAGATCCAGCATATAATCAGAGAGGAATTTGGGGAGTTAATAATAGTATGGGTAGGGTTATGTGATACAAGGGCATAACCAGGTACTAAGAAGGTGCGATTTGAGGGAGTTTTTGAATATGGATGTGGAGGGGGCAGTGGACACGGATAGGGGAAGAGAGTTCCAATTTCTGACAACAGTGTGGGAGTAGAGCGCTTTCCCTGCATTATTGTTAGCCTTGGTGATGGAGAGGAGAGATTTTTCACTGGATCTTAGGTACCGGTTTGCAGTATAGACAGTAAGTAGGTTGGATAATGAGGGGGTTTTTCAGGATATTTGAGAATATTGTAGGCTGTGCCCAGCTGGTGGTGGTAGCTCAAGCCATTTTAGTTCATTTAGTGCAGCAAAGTGATGGGTTCTACAGGTTGAGTTAGTAGCACACTTGGCTATTTTATTGTAGCATGATTCTAGTTTGTCTAGGTCACATTGTCTGATTTGGGTAAAGATTGGTGCTGCGTATAATAGAGTTGAGAGGAGGTGGCTTTGTGCAAGAGTGACTCTTGCTTTTTGCGAGAGAAAGGACTTATGCCTGTATAGGGAGCCTAGTTTTTTGTGCACTAGTTTTATGGTATGCAAGATGTGAACATCAAAGTGGAGATTATTGTCTATTTCAATGCCAAGAAGTTTGGTGTGGTTAGAAGGGGAGATGGTGGTGCTGTTCTTAGATGTTATGGTAAAGGAGAGGGTTTTTTTTTTTATCTATTAGGGGTAAATAGTAGCATTTTGTCTTTTTGGGATTTAGAATTAGTTGGATACCTGATATCCATTTTTCTACTGAGTTGAAGGTATCTTGAGTGAGTTTATGTATGGTGGTGGGAGATGAGAAGGAGCAGATCAGGGTTGAATCATCCGCATATTGTATGCATGTGGCACGTTGTGTAGCGCTATTGATTATTTGTGAAAATAGAGAACAATAGCGGGCCCAGTATAGAGCACTGTGGGACTCATATGGTGGTTGGAAGTTGTGTAGACAGAGTTCTTTCCACTGGGACTGATTGTTGCCTGTCAGATAGGTAGCTTCTGAACCAGGCTATAGTAGAGGAGGTGAAGGATAATGATGCTAGTGATTCTAGTAGAATGGAGTGGGAGACCATATCAAATGCTTTTGAGAAGTCTAGGAAAATGGCTGATACATATTTATTATCATTCCTGTAAAGGTTTATATGATTACTGAAGGATAATGATGCTAGTGATTCTAGTAGAATGGAGTGGGAGACCATATCAAATGCTTTTGAGAAGTCTAGGAAAATGGCTGATACATATTTGTTATCATTCCTGTGAAGGTTTATATAATTAGTGAAGGCTAGAAGGGCTGTGGTAGTGCTGTGATGTGGATGGAAACCATCATTTATTCAGCAATTTAATTCCTCAGATCAGTCCAGTGATTTGTCAGAAAAACACATTTTATTAGGAGCAGGCAAAATTCTGATGCAAAAATCTGGATAGTTGAGAAATATGAATGCAGAGGAAGAACACAGTATTTTGCTGATGGAATTAGCTTTGACAAATTACAGTATTTTTCTAGGAAGAGGAGTTTCCAAGTACAATTTAGGACTGTATTTTTCTGAAAAGGGGGAGGCCTTCCAGTTTTTGTAGTGAGACCGTGCTGCTCATTTTAGATAAAGGTATACACTTTATTTGTAGACGCTTACATTTCAGCAAGGTGATAATTGAGTTACATGCAGAGGCAGACAGGGCATATTCTAGAGTTGAAACCTGCAAGTTTTTCACAGATATGCTTTTAGTCTCTTTTGGTTGTATGTTAGCTACAATGCAGCATGGTACAGCATGTAATTAACTTTTTCCCTACAGGTCTCTTGATACAAAATGAGAAGGTAAGGGAAGTCTACCCCAGATTCCTATTTAAATTCCTTAACTGTGTTTATGACTCCTTCAAGGGGGGGGGGACTTCGCAGCCCAGTTTAAGTGTTTTAATCCTTTGCTAACATTTTGTGAGTTCCAAATCAACTTGGCCTGTTTTAACAGTGTTGTTGCTATTGTTGTTTTAATTCTGTATTCAGACCACTTTGCCCAGGCCAGTTAGTTCATACATACTTGCTAAGTCACTACATTGTCTAAATTAAATCACAAGAACTGTCTGCATAAAGCTAGCAATTTATGATAGAAAAGTAGAAGAATGCTTATAAACAGTGAAAAGTACAGATCCAAGGATAGAGCTTAGTTGAATGCCAAGCATGACAGAATGTGGACAAGTTGCAGTCGGAATGTCCACATGTTGAGCTCACTTTTAAGCAATTTAAGCTTGCTAAATATAGTCGATAGAGGCCAAGCTTTACCAAAAGCCTTTTAAAATGAATTTAGTCAAAGGTCTTGGAATAAATCATCCAATTTTCTCTTTCATATCTAAGTCTTCTGTTTACTCAATGACTGATTTGCCTCATTGTAACAAGTTTAAAGGGGACAACAGCAGTAAACCCATAAAGCTTCTCAGCAATGTGATGGACTAAACAATACTAGTGTTGACGCTTTTACCTAGCAATGTGGCCAGAGGTTTAGCACATTCTTCAATCCACAAACAAAAGTGAATAACCTGTCTACTTCAAATCAATAGTACATCGGTAGGTGTCCTTTTCTGTCTCACAAGGTATTTTAAACTTTCCCAGAAATGTCTGCGGCTTCTCTGAAGAATTTTGCCTCTGTTTCAGAAAAGCTGCTTTTTATATTATTGTTGAGCTTTTTAAGAGTTATTTCTTAACATATAATACTCACTCCATGCAGAATGGATGTTGACTAATTTGTATATAGCCAATGTCTGAGTCCTTTTGGGAAATGCTTCCCCTTACTTTAGGGAAAGACATGGGGGAGGTTCTGGCTGTCTGTGGGTCAAACCAGTTTACAGCAGCGAGTATTTATGAAACACTCCAGTGCAACAATGAAATCAAATTGTGCCAGCATTACAGAGTCTAGTCCATAGTGGCAGGCAGCAAGAGCACTTCTCACTACCTACCACACATCTGAGCATGAGAAGCAATCATGCTAACATGCACGCTCATTCCTTTCTCACTACTTACCACACATCTGAGCATGAGATGCAATCATACTAATATGTACATTTCTTTCCTTTCATGGAGCAAATAGAAACTATGATAGAGTGAATACTAACAGGGGAAAGACCACCCAGAGGGAACATCTGTTTGGGGAATTAGTATACAGCCAAATGTGTAAGCTATGTAGTCATGCTATTACTTGGTGAGCTATATAACACTCTAACTCCAGAAGAAGGAACTGGTGGCCTTCGAGATGGCAACACACTGATCAACAGCTTAACTTCAGCTCTACCAGTGTGAAAACAGAAGCTAAGAAACAACAGCCAGTGATATTATAAACTTGAGTAAAATTCAGTTACTGGCTAGTAAGTATACTATCTGGGTGTCCAGAAGAAGACACTAGGAAGACTTGAAAGGAATTTGACTAGAAAAGGTGTAGAGAAAACAATGATTATGAAGAATCCTGCAGCTGTTCAGCAAAAAGCAGTGCAAGCTCCAGCTTTGGTGCAAGACATGGCTTCCAGTAATCTAGAGATAACAATAAGTCATATATGCTCAGCGCTGATGAAAATAAATGAGAAACAAAAGGAATATATCAACTCAAAAAACAAAAGGCTGGAAAAAATGGAAAAAGCTTTAAACAGATATTCAGACGAGCTGATAAAACTGCAAAAATCAAATGTCAAAACAAAGAAAAGGCTGGCTGAGTATGAAACTGCTCAAGGAGAGAGATTTCAAAAAAATTTGTAGAATTAGAGGGCAGAGCATGTAGGGAAAGTTTGAGATTTGTTTGCTGTACCAGAGAAACTAGAATGAACAGACTGTATAAATTTTATGAAGGCACAAATGAGCAACTGGAGCGATATTCCCAGCTGAAACCATTTATTGAAAGGGCATACCATGTGTATGCTCCAAATCTGGCTGTGAGAATGCAGCAGACCTTTACTACTAAAATGTAAACCTACCAGTAGAAAGAGTAGATCCTGACAAGACAAAGCTGGAGACAACAGAGTGTTTGTGGACGGTGACTACTCACTGTACACATGGCAGAAGAGAGACAAATTCATTCCAGTAATCAGGGAATGTCAAGAGGCAGGTGCGAGATTCAAGCTGCTGTATCCAGCTATCATTTTTTTCCTCGAGAATCAAAGTAATTTCTCATGCAGTACATGCTAAGGAAGAGGAAATGCAAAAGTTTGTCCAACAAAAAATGAGCCATCAAGCAGAAGGTAACTCTGCTTCTCATTCTGTTAATAATAAAAAGTACACAGAGGCACATTGTCCAGTGAAATCTTCTCTACTGTTCCAAAGGAAAATGCCTGAGACACAAAAAAGCACAGGAGTTGACAAGAAGAATCAGGAGTACCATGCAACTGAACCTGAATCTGGAGTTAAGGGATGGAGATGAACAGGAAGAAGACCAGCAACATCGAAATGAGTGAATAAATGGGAGACTGCAAAGCATCAATCGCATTTGTGAAGTACAGCCATATTAGAATAAGTAGAAAGAGTGGACTTCTGTTGAGTTTGTTAAGCTTGTGAGAAACTGTAAATACTTTGCTTTACTTCATGTCATTAATGTTTGGATGGACTCTAAACAGAGGAGAAAAGGAAGGGAAAGGATAATTAAGTAAAACATGTTCTTTTCTATGAGAATGTTCACAACATAAATTGCATAATTTATAGTAAAGTATTTTAATTGTTTTAGCAGATGATAAAGTTATTAAAGTAAACACATCCGTTTTTTTTCTTCTTCTCTTTCTTCTTTTTTGGTATTAAGAAATTTAGGCATTGCAGTGCAAACAAGAAGAAAAACTAGGCAAAAGCATGTTTAAGTTAACAGTCTGTGACCTTGGTTTACTGAAGAAGGGCATGTGGATAAAAGTACACAGAGCATAATATATGTAGGGCTGATATGTTTACTCTTACGTTTGTATAGCTGAATGCCTGGATTAAGACCCCTGGCATAATCTAATAAGAACATTTTAAGTGGAAACAAGCAAATATGGGAACACCAAATATAATGAAAATGTTTCTTTTAGCAATAAATGTTTCAGCTTTGTCCGTCAGGCTGCAACAAAGGACTGCATTTTTCTTTTTTAATCTTAAATTTTCATGGAGGCAAGTTGATAATATGGAAATAAAAGACACAGCACTGGTTCTTCAAGGCTAACAGTTAATTATTTCTGAAAGTATGCAATACAGAAAAAAAAGAACACAAACTGATTAGTTAAGTAGAAGCACAGACAAAAACATGTCAGCATGGATAACCTTAATTACAGGTTAATTAGGGTCTGTTTTAGCATCTGTCTGTTTGGTACAAATGTTTCTATTAGGAGGGTTAAACTTCATTATTTGAAGATGTATAAAATTATGTGTGGACATATTAAGTTAGCAAATTATGGGGGTGTTCTGTGGTGTGTTTGCTTTTTTATTTGAGGGTTTTTATTAAAATAAAAAAAAAAAAGTAAAATGTGACATACGTTCCAATGTTCATGATAAAACAAAACTGTATAAAGGCTTAAGCTGCCAAACATTAATGGGTGTACATATCCCAACAGCTAGAAATAGACATTTAAAAACTCTACCATATATAAAAGGTAGGAATAATGACTTCTTACCATAATGGCGACACTTTCCTTATCTTTGAATGTGAATGGTCTCACAGGTATAGACAAAAAGGAAAGAATACTTAGTTATTGTATAAAATGCAGAGTGCAAATAGCAATGCTACAGGATACACATTCAGAAATAAATGAGCATGTGAATTTGATAAATATATAATTTCACTGTAGATATTCTGCAGAATATCAGGGGACAAAGAAAAACAAATATACGTATGTTAAATACTACAGGAGCTCCAGTAGTGATATGAGAGTGAAAAAAGATAATAATGGCAGATTTGTAGTAGTAAGGGGCTACTGGCAAGGGATGAGGATTATGCTGGCATATATCTATAATCCATCTAAAACTGCTATTTTGGAGTTTAAAAACTTTTGGGGAGAAATAGTTGGTTTTCAGCAGGAAATATTACTTATAGCTGAAAACTCTAATTTGATTTGCAACAATAAGGATGTATTTGGGGGGGGGGGTTAGAAAGGAAAATAGAACTAAAGAGGGTAGATTTCTGTAGGCATTTATGAAAATATTTGCTATGAAAGACGTCAGTTCAGTAACAGTAACTCAGACAGGATTTATATATTATTACCCAAAGTACAATAACTGGGCTAGACTTGACAGAAATTATATTTCGCAGGATCATGTACATTTAATTGAAAACTCTGATATACATCCAATAACTGTTTCAGCTCATGTGCCAATAACTACCAAGATAAAAATGCAGGGTAATGAAGTAAAGATGAGACACTGGCATTTTCCATCTACCTGTTAAAGAGAGAGGAATTTAAAGAATGAGTAGTGGAAATTATTCAGGAATTCTTAGGGAAAATAGAAAGTACTCCAAAAGTTACAGCTATTAAGTGGGATAAAGTCAAAGGGAAGCTTAAAATAGGGTAGAATTTAAAGAAAATGAGATCTGGTTAAGAAGTAATAAGAATTATTTAGAGGGGCTGACGAAAGGTATTATGAAATAAGGGGAATCTCACAGAACAAGAAGCAGCACAATTCCAGAGTTCTAAAGAGAAAATGAGCGTGAGTTTAAAAAGACTGCTGTTAAGCAACTGTTTTTAGATAACAATTTCAGAGTACAAAAACTTATGGCACAATGGCTTAGTCATAAGAAAGTGGAAAGGGTTGTTGACAAACTTAAGGAGCCTATAACAAGAAAAATAACCAGAGATCATGTAGAGATATTACATATAGTTTGGAAATTTTATGAACATTTATAAAAAGCAGAGGTCTGGAAATCAAGAAAAAAAGCAGAAATGGAAATATTTATGAAAGTCTTCAATATGCAAAGGTTAGAGGAAGATAAGGCTCAATAACTAATTGTTCAGATAGGAGGAGATGAGATAAAAAATGTAATGTATAATCAAATCTGCAGGGAAGTCTCCAATAACAGATGGAATTTGTGTGGAAGTTTGGAAGCTAAAATAAAAGAAAGTGATCTGGAAGTTATTGTTTAACAGCATTTTAAAAGGAGGGGAGGCACCAATATCCTGAAAAAATGCTATGATGGCTGTAATAACTAAAGATGGTAAAGAACCATCTGACGCAGCTTCATACAGGCCTATTTCAATTTTAAACCATGATTATAAAGTACTTCTGTCTATAATGGCTAAAAGAATAGCAAAGTTGATGGCAGAAATGATAGTTATGGCCCAATGTGGTTTTTGTGGAGGGGAGGCAAACATTTAACAATATTAATAGAATAATAATGATCAAGAGGGAAGCAGAATGTAAGAAAAAAAAGAAGTTATGTTCTTACCACAACGTTCCATCTGTGCTGTCGATCTTCATTCATTCATTACTGATGGGTATCTGTTCCATCCTCGGAACCAAGTCGGCAGTTATAACAAGCTCGCCCAGACAAAAAACTCTCAAGCTAAGCTTACCCATAGTGGCCTCCTCTCTATCATCTCAGATTGAGTTTGCCTATAAGGAAAGAAGAGAGAAAGCAGAGGTTTTACCTGAGCAACTTCCCTATCATAAGGTAGGACCAAGTCCAAACCTCCAGGAGTCTTTTGGAGGGGGATGGCGGGTGGATTGTATTGAATGAATGAATGAAGATCAACAACACAGATGGAACGTTATGGTAAGAACATAACTTCTTTATCTGATGTTGTTAATCTTCACTCATTCCTTACTGAATGGACAGAGTCCTTAGCTACTTTATTTCCTGGGAGGCCCTATGAAAGGATATTCCTGAGCACCACTGAACCAAAGAAGGTTCTCCCCCTGGAGACCAAATCCAATTTGTAATGAGTGACAAAGGTATGAGGGGTAGTCCATGTCGCTGCTGCACAAATGTCATGCATGGAGGCTCTTGCATGAAAAGCGACAGATGTCACAATTGACCTGGTTGAATGCGGTTTGACCTTAGTTGGTAGAATAACTTTGTTTTGTTGGTAGATAAAGCAAATGCAATCTCTCAACCATCTAGAAAGAGTCAATTTGGAAATGGATTTTCCCAATTTTGGTCCTGAGAGAGAGATTCGAATAATTGGTCAGATTTTCGTAGTGGTTTTGTCTTGTTGGAGTAGAATCACAATTGTTTATGCACATCAAGTAAATGCAGGGAGTATTCTCCTTTGTTAGAAAAATCTGGAAAGAAGACTGTCAGTTCAATTGTTGGTTAATGGTCAACTTCAAATTAACCTTGGGTAAAAAGGGTGGATTATTCCATAGTGATACTCTCTCTTTATATAAAAACATGTAAGAACATTTTATGCACAAGGTCTGCAACTCAGATATTCACCTTGCTGAGGTTATAGCTACCAGAAATAAGGTTTTCTAGGATAAAAATTTTATATCACAAGTGGCAGCTGGTTCAAAAGGGGAATGAGTCAAAGACTATAGAACTATTGTTAAATTCCAAGGTTCTACTGGCTCTTTGAAGGGTGGTCTAATGTGCGTGATACCTTTCAAGAAATTTTACAGAGACAGTGAAAAATCAGGGACGAGTCCTGGAAGCCATTGTGGAAGTTAGAGATAGTAGCCAGATAAACTAGAATAGTTGAAGCTGCTGCTCCCAAATGGAGTAGATTCGATAAATAGTCGAGTACAGAAGACAGAAGAGCTGAAAGGGAGTCTATTTTTCTCTCGGGACCAACTTATGAACCTTTTCCACTTGCTGAGATAAAATTTCCTGGTAGATGGTTTATGGGAAGCCAGAATAATGTTACGTACAGGGGAGGGCAGATCATTTTGTCTGGCAATTACTGGAAGTGGAGGAACCAAGCTGTCAGCTTGAGTCTCGATATTTTGGTATATAGTTTGGATGTATCAACCCTTGTGGGTGCAACAGAATATCCAGAATATAACAGAACATCCAGAATCCATGGTTGGTGCACTAGATGAGGCCAAAGGAAAGGAAACCCAACTTGGTGGGGTCAATAGGGTGCAATAAGGATTACTCTACTTCTCAGCCAAAAGGGCTTTCTTTAGAAACTGCGGAATCAGTGGAAGGGGAGGAAAGGCATAAAGTCGTCCCATGGGCCAATAGTGTACTACATCGTCCCTCAGGGACTCCCCCTGAAGGGGAATTAGGGCAAAGTAGCTGCTGCATTTGTGGTTTGAGGGATTGCGAACAGATTACAGTAAGGCTGAACCCAGCGAATGAAGATCTTCGCGACTATGACAGGATTGAGGGACCACTCGTGAGGCAGGAGAATGCATCTACTCAGTTTGTCTGCAATTTCGTTGGAATCCCCAGGAATGCGTGTTGCTATCAGAAAGCAGTTGGAAGATGCCAAATTCTTATGGCCTCTTGACACAACGGGTAGAACTTGGTTCCCCTTTGTTTGTTGATATACCAGACTACAGACGTGTTGTCGAACTGGATAGCAAATGTCCCTGATGGAAAGGCAGACTGGAATGCCTGCAACACCAGAAGCACTCGCCACATGTATGAAGGAAAGGATCCTGGGATTTCTTGTACCACATCTTTCCACTCTTCTGATTCCTAGAATAGGGTCATTGGGGATTGGAAAAAGGCAAGTCCACAGCAGACAGGGTCTTACCATCCTTTTCACACCTGCTAAAGTGTCTAACTTTGGGTCCAAAAAGAGAAGAGGCCTCCACAGGAGCATTGGGAAAAGACTTAAAGGGGTCAACAAAATCACACAGGAGTATCCAGGCGTGGCATCTCATGACAACGCCTGTACCCGCTGCTTTAGCCACCCCTTCGGGTGTGTGAGAAATCAACCTCATGGACAAGTTAGATATAGATTCCAGGGTGGTCAGCTGTGAGGCAACTTCATCTCGTACCTCATCAGAAATGGTTCCTGCCAAGGTTCTGGAGAGTTCCAAGATTAGGTTTCTCTGGAGCCGGATAAATTGTGCCAAGAAATTCAAGGACCAAATGGCAAAGGTCGATGAAGAATACACCCACTTCCCTAACCTGTCTATTGTCTGAGACTTCCTGTTAGGGGGATGGACAGTAGGGCTCTCCTCGGCGAGCTCTTTCTTAGTGGCTGCTGCCACCACCATAGCATCTACTGATAGACCATTAAACCAGTGTGGGTTGTCCTCTGGTGGAGAAAGAATTTTGTCTGGTCTCTGGGGGTTAGGTTCAACGGTCTCAGGATTCCACCAAGCACGCTGCACAATGAGCTGAACTAGCTCATCTGCAGACAGGGTCACCCAGGAAGTACAGAGTCGAGCATAGAAAGCTTGCAAAAATAAAGATTCCTCAGAGGAAGGGTTGGTGGACTTCCAGTCTCCCTGCTGCTTTAAAATTTCCAGTATGTCTCCGAAGGAGACATCCTCAAAGGGTGACCATGGGGACCCTTCCCCTTCAACATAGTCTGCATCTTTGGTAAGAGATTCCTTGGGGGAATCCAAATGCTTCCTCTTGCATGATCTCTTGCATGATAACTCCTCAGTGGGGATATCTGAGGAGGACTCTGAAGAGTGGGTACCTTGTGGAAGGGTATCTTGAGGCTCCCGTGCTCAATGTCCTAGGGTAGTGGACTGTGCCAGCTGCAGCGATGAAGGAAATAGCTGCGAGTTTACAGAGACAAGTGTCCTCTCCATCACCTGGAAAGCGGGTCCACCTGAAGATGGGTGGGAGCCCGGAAACTAGAAAGACAACCTCGGGATGGGCATCACACCCCACTCTGATGAACTCACTCCCAGGGATGGAGCCACAGGAGGACTCGGTGTCATCAAGCCAACCAGAACTGTAGTAGACGGCACTGTAGAAAAAATAGGCACCGTACTAGGGGTCACAGTGCTGACAGCCTAGTCACAATCCCAGGGATGGCTCAGTACTGTGTGAGTCGATGTCCACAGGGTAGGCTCCAGATCCATTGTAAGGTCTACCAATGCAACCGAAGAAGACAGTACCGGGATACGTGTCGATGTCGAGGGATCCGATACCTCCAAGGAAGTCAAAGGAGGAACATATGTCGGAGTCTGTGGAGAAAATTTCTTGGTTCCTGGTGGGAGAGAGGATTTGGAAGAAGTTGGAAAACCTCTGACCGCCAATAGCTGATCCACAAGTCTCACTACATCGAACTCCGAAAGGCTCCTAGAGGAGCGGGTTGACATCCCTGCTGAGGAATCAGGGCATTCTAAAAAGGGGCTGCACTGCTGTCCAGAAAAGGAATCCAATGACAGGGAGTATCCGGCCCGAGGCAATATGTCATCTTTCGGCACTGTGGTCAAAGGACCAGTAAGATGTAGAGGGGTGGGGACAGTGACTGCAGTTGGAAAAACTATTTTTGGTGCTGAAAGGGGGGTCTGTACTATAGCTATGGATGGTTTTGTAATGGCAAGAGGTACCGTGGGGGAAGCTTGCGGCACTGGTGCTGAGGACAGTAGCATAGTCATTGGTGCCAACGAGAACTGTACCGAAGTTGCTAGTTGAGGTCGTGGTATCGAGGACAGCACTGTAGAAGGGATTTGAGGCCCCAGTGCTGAAATTTCTGGTGTCAATTTAAGTAATTTTGCTTTCAGCTACAAAGATCAAACTGAGTTAGAGTCTCTAATGTGTGGAGATGAAGGAGCAGAGTAGCTTATTTTCTTGTGTTCCTTTTTAGGAGGGGGTGAGGCCTCCATCTCAGAAATAGCCTCTGAGAAAGAGTTTTCAGAAAACCATTAAGAATCAGTTTATTTTTTCTGTGAGTCAAAAGTATGGGCACTGAAGCCCTTACATATGTTGCATGGAGGTTCAACTTTCAAGTGCTGTACCCCGAGACAATAAACATAAGATAAATGACTGTCTGAATTTGGCATCTTTCTACTGCACTTATATCACTGTTTGAACCCCGTTGCTCCTTTTTTATCTGCCATCGTCAAGGTATAGAGTAGACACTCTGATCACAGTACACACAACACAAACAGTAAAATAAACACTATGAAAAAGAAACAAGCTCTTTTTTTTTTTTTGTCTAACAGCAAAGGTAAGGCAAGAAATACCCCACGGATAAAGAAAAGGGGAGGGAAGAGAAGAGAGGGGAAATACCAGCAATGGTATTGGGAATTACCTCAGAGGTAAAGGGAGGCCTGTACCAGCCATGGTACAACGAATTGCACAAATTTGGTAAATAAAGGATGAAAAAGCTTCAAAGAGTAAGCAAACACTGAACGACCAACAGGAAAGAAATTCTACAAGTAACCAAGAGACAAATTTGAAATATAAAATTTTTTAAATGAGTTAGCTTGATAGCTGGCTTGACACGTCTTGAAGTATACAAGTCAAATGAGGTCTGAGGTGATAGAGAGAGGGGCACTATGGGGAAGCTTAGCTCAAGGGATTTTTGGCTGGTGCGAGCTTGTTAGAATGGTCGACTCTGTTCCGAGGACGGAACAGATATCCATCAGTAAGGAATAATGAAGATTAACAATATCAGATAAAAAAGTTTTGTTCTTACCATAACATTCCATCTGTGTTGCTGATCTTCATTCATTCATTACTGATGGGTAACCGAGTCAGCTGTTATAACAAGCTCACGCCAGCCAAAAAACTCTTGAATTAAGCTTACCCATAGTGCCCATCTCTGTATCACCTCAAATCAAGTTTCCCTGTAAGGAAATAAGGCAGAAAGTGGAGGCTTTATCTGAGCAACTTCCCTATCATAAGGTAGGACCAAATCCGAACCTCCAGGAATCTTTCGGAAGGGGACGGCAGGTGGGATGTAATGAATGAATGAAGATCAACAACACAGATGGAACATTATGGTAAGAACATAACTTCTTTATCCAATGTTGTTAATCTTCATTCATTCCTTACTGATCGGAGAGAGTCCTTAGCTACTTTATTTCCTGGGACGCCTTATGGAAGGATATTCCTGAGCACCACTGAACCAAAGGAGGCTCTCCCCTGTAGACCAAATCCAATTTGTAATGAGTGACAAAGGTATGAGGGGTAGTCCATGTTGCTGCTGCTCAAATGTCATGCATGGAGGCTCTTGCATGAAAAGCGACAGATGTCGCAATTGACCTGGTTGAATGCGGCTTGACCTTAGTTGGTAGAAGAACTTTGTTTTGTTGGTAGATAAAGCAAATGTAATCTCTCAACCATCTGGAAAGAGTCACTTTGGTAACAGATTTTCCCAGTTTTGATCCTGAGACAGATATGAATAATTGGTGAGATTTTCGTAGTGATTTTGTCCTGTCTGAGTAGAATCACAATTGTCTATGCACATCAAGCAAATGCAGGGAGTATTCTCCTTTGTTAGGAAAAATTTGGAAAGAAGACTGGCAGTTCAATTGTGTAGTTAATGATAAACTCTGAAATAACCTTGGGTAAAAAAAGGTGGGAATAGTCTGTAGTGATACTCTGTCTTTATGGAAAACCATGTAAGGATGTTTTCTGCACAAGGCCTGCAACTCTGATATTCACCTTGCTGAGGTTGTAGTTAACAACAATAAGGTTTTCCAGGATAAAAATTTTATATCGCAAGTGGCAGCTGGTTCAAAAGGGGAACGAGTCAAAGATTGTAGAACTAGTGTCAAATTCCAAGTTTCTATTGGCTCTTTGAAGGGTGGTCTGATGTGTTTGATGCCTTTCAAGAAGATTTTACAGATACAGTGAGAAATTGGATGAGTCTTGGAAGCCATTGTGGAAGTTAGAGATAGCAGCCAGGTGAACTTGAATAGTTGAAGCTGCTGTTCCCGAATGGAGTAGATTCCATAAATAGTCCAGTATAGAAGACAGCAGAGCTGAAAGGGGGTCTATTCCCATCATTCAGGACCAAGTTACGAACCTTTTCCACTTGCAGAGATAAAGTTTCCTGGTGGATGGTTTGTGAGAAGCCAGAAGAATGTGACGTACAGGGCAGGACAGATTATTTTGCCTGGCAATTACTGGGAGTGGAGGAACCAATCTGTCACCTTGAGACTTGATATGTTTGGATGCATCAACCTTTGTAGGTGTGACTGCAATTCTGAAGTTGAATCCAGAATCCATGATTGGTGCACTAGATGAGGCCAAAGGAAAGGAAACCAAACTTGTCGGGGGCAATCTGCATAACACTTAGGTTTACAAATAAAGTTAAAACATTGATGCTGAAAAATCTGTTCTTTAGCAATAACAGAGCATGATGTGCAGGTCCTGCATGGATAGGTACTTAGCACTAGGAGGCTGTCTTCGGTCTTGATCACAGAGTAAATTCTTAAGGCTGTCACTATTCCTAAAACTAAATTTGGGTGTATGACCTAACACTTCTCTGCTTCTCAACCAAAAGGGTTTTCTTTAGAAATTGTAGAATCAGAGGAAGGGGAGGAAAGGCATAAACAAGTCCCATGGGACAATTCTGTACTAGAGAGTCACTCAGGGACCCCACTGTGGGGGAATAAGGGCTAAGTAGATGCTGCATTTGTGGTTTAAGGGGGGATGTGAATCGATCGCAACAAGACTGGCCCCAGCGACTGAAGATCTTCGCTGCTATGACAGGGTTGAGGGACCACTCGTGAGGCAGGAGAATGCATCTACTCAGTCTGTCTGCAATTATGTTGGAATCCCTGGGAATGTGCATTGCTATCAGAAAGCGGTTGGAAGCTATCGCCCATTGCCAAATTCTCATGGCCTCTCGACACAAAGGGTAGGACTTGGTTCCCCCCTTGTTTGTTGGTATACCAGACTACAGACATGTTGTCCGACTAGATAGCAATTGTCCCTGATGGAAGGGCAGATTGGAATGCCTGCAACGCCAGAAGCACTGCCCTCAGTTCTAGGGCACTGAAATGCAGGTTGGCCTCCATGGGTAACCAAGTGCTTTGGACAGTCTTTCCCTGGAAATGCCACTATCACCCCATCAGGGAAGCATCCGTGGTCACTATGGCCTTGGGCTGAGAGGGGGTGAAAGGATGACTCCATAGGTCTTTTTCTGGCTTAATCTACCAAAGTAAGTCTTGTTTGCATTGATGTGTTATGCGGATCTGAAAAAACACTGGATGAGTCAAGGGGGACCACTGTGTTAGTAAAAGCCACTGTAGAAGCCTTATGTGCAGTCTTGCCAGGGGGATTATTGTAATCGATGCTGCCATAGATCCTAGTATTTCAAGGACTGCTCAAGCTGGAACTTTGCCTTGACAGAGTATCACCAGGAGTTGAGACCTTAGTCTTTCTAACCTGTGAAGTGGGAGGGAGACTAGGCAAGATTGAGTATCGAAAGTTGCCCCTATGAATTCTAGTTTTTCAGAAGGAATCAACTTGCATTTCTCTCTGTTTACTGAAATCCCTAATGATTTTGCCAGTTTTAGAGTGTAATGTAAGGCTGTAACCAGCAGACGCTTGGTGGGGGTGGTAAGGAGCCAATCGTCTAAAATACAGAAACACTCAGAATCCTTGCAGTCTCAAGTGAGCTGTTACCACTGCCATGATTTTGGTGAACACTCTGGGGGTTGTAGAGAGACCAAGGGGCAGTGCTTGGAATTTGTAGTGTTTGTCCATTTTTATGTGGTAATACGCATCTTGAAGATCTATCGAGCACAACCAATCATCTTTCTCTAGAAAGGGTAGAATAGACCTAACCGTGACCATCCGGAATTTTGTTTGTCTGACAAATTTGCTTAGAATGCTGATGTCCAGGATTGGCCTCCAGTCCCCTGTCTTTTTTGGCATTAAAAAGAACCTTAAGTAAAATCCGAATCCTATTTGGTCTGGTGGGACTGCATGGATGATTCTTTTTAAGAGCAGCTTTTGTATTTCTAGAGCTTCTGCTTCCCTTTGACTGGGTGGAACGTCAGGAATATGCCTTAGCAGCCTTGAGTAAAGAGTGAGGGGTATGAGATAACCTCTGGTAATTATCATCTGCACCCAAATATATCTGTAGTTATCATTTGCTAGGAAGGTGGTGCAGAGATTAACGTCCCTCAACTGCTTCCAGAGGTAAGCAATTGGGCCGCTCTTCAGGAGAGCTGATGGGGCTGCCCAGAGAAAGAATCTCTGGATTCCTGGTTATGCGGACCCCCTCTGCCTCTGTAGGGGCATCTTCCAGATGACTTCCCCCTCTACCCCGGGGGGGGGGGTAAACTCACCATGTGCTAATGATGTAGATTTTATACGTCGTATTGTACGTAAGAATTGACAGTTTTTGGCCAATAACCACAAAACAGCAAAAGTGTTAGGTCATACACCCAAATTTAGTTTTAGGAATAGTAACAGCCTTAAGAATTTACTCTGTGATCAAGACCGAAGACAGCCTCCTAGTGCTAAGTACATATCCATGCAGGACCTGCACAGCATGTTCTGTTATTGCTAAAGACCAGATTTTTCAGCATCAATGTTTTAACTTTATTTGTAAACCTAAGTGTTATGCAGATTGCTCTACTGCACAAGTTGTTTATTTGGCTACTTGCAGCTCATGCTCTTGTTTTTATGTAGGAAAAACAATTAGAAAATTTAGAGAGAGAATTTTAAGATATTTATATGACATCAATAAGAATGATATGAAAAATGCATTGGCTAAGCCTGTTGCTGAAAACAAAGGACATAAGTTTTTCTTTAAGGATCTGCAACATTTACAGACAAATATAAGGGGAGAGGATCTTAACAATCAGCTGGAGAAAGCAGAGCTGAAATGGGTACTTAGGATGCAGGCTGACAAGTACCCTGAAATAAATACTAGTGTTTAAGGCTGGCTCTGAAGGGGTGTAAAGTGATTTAATTTCAGATATATTTTAAAGTTTGTTGGAATGAGGTTAACCTTCCAGTTTCCACTGTTAAAATGCATACATTTACACAGTTACAATAGTGCAGGTACATTTCTGTTCTCTCCAGTAGGGCACACTGTGGATACATTTCAAACACTCTTTACAAATACCTTTTCAACCCAAACCTCTGTACAAATCAGTTTCATATACACGTCATACAGTTCTAATACATTTGTAACACAAGCATCTTGTGTAAATCAGTTTGATATTCACAAATGACACAATTATTTACAAATTCCAGCTAGCTGTACTGGCAGTACCTCCTATTGTCGCACCTCCCCCACACCTTCGAAACCTCAAGCTAGTTTTTCAACTGCCCCTTGAGAAACGTTGTTTGAGAGGAATGAGCCTATCTGGGAATATATTAGCCCATACCTTGTCTTCAGATTCTGTCTGCCTTGGCACTGCTAACCCCACTACAGTTCTGCACTGTCATATCATAGGGCTGCAATCCTAGGCTTCACCATAGTAACTTGGGATTTTGCTGGCTGGCTCCCTGTAGCCATGGATTCTCCTCAAACTCCTCCTGCCTTCTACTGCAAATACTTAGCACAAAAGCCTACCTATCATGGTAAGGTTTCATTATGTTAACATGGTACAATTTATGCCCCTGCCTCCTGCCTAGCAGTTCTACCATGTAGTTAACGTCATTGACCTTCCTTACCACTTTGAAGGGTCCATCCCAAGTTGCCTACAGCTTATTGTGTCTGACAGGAATGAGAACCATAACTTGCTGCCCCACACTATACTCTCTGTCTTGAGCATTCATGTCACACCAGACCTTTTTCCTGCTGTTGGGCTTCTGACAGGTTCTCCTGGGCCAAGCCCATGAGTTCCCTAAGCCTTGTCCTGAGGTTTAGGACATATGCCAAAACAAATTCCTTGTGGGATTCACACTCAACCTCCCACTCATTGTGAATCAAATCTAAAGGCCCCTTACCCTATGCCCATACAGCAACTCAAAGGGTGAAAAAGCGGTGGATTCCTGGGGTAGCTCTCTGTATGCAAACAGCAGATGGAGCAAATATTTGTCCCACTCTCACTTAAACTGGTCTGCAAATGCCTGTAGCATGGTCTTTAGTATAGAGTTTAATCTCTCCACCAGACCATTAGTCTGGGGATTGTAGGGGGTGGTCTTTAGGTGCTTCACCCCACAGTGCTTCCACAGACAAGCCAGCAGGTCTGACATGAAACTGGCACCTCTGCCAGTCAGTATTTCTTTTGGGAAACCTACCCTGCTGAAAATCTCTAACAAAACATTTGACACCTTTTTTGCATTAATGGAGGACATGGCCACCATTTCAGGGTATTTGGTAGCATAATCTACTACCACTAGTCTATACTTCTTCCCTGTAGAACTTGGGGTACTCAGAGGTCCCACAATATCCACAGCTACCCTCTGAAATGGCTCCTCAATCACAGGCAAAGGCACCAAAAGAGCTCTGACCTTGTCTCCTGCTTTGCCTACTATTTGGCACTGCTCACAGGTCCTGCAGTACCCTGTTACATCCCTTGCAATCCCAGACCAATAAAAGTTCTGCATGCTATGCTTCTTGGTATGCTATATGCACATATGACCTGCAAAGGGAATCTCATGGCCTATGACTAGAAGTGTCAGACAGTAGGCACTGGACAGTAACCCTTTGCTCCAGTATACAGAATCCCCTTTTCCTTGAAAATCAGCCGCATCCCTAGCCACCTCCCTCAAGCCTTGTAATGTGGATTCTGAGAGATAAGCCTGTTTCAGCTCTCCTTTGTAACCCTTCCTAGCTCCCCTTCCACAGGAATTCTGGCATCCTCTGACAGCAGTGCTTCACTGTCAACCTGGGTACTACTACTCACCTCTGCCGTTGCAGTCACTCTGTCCAAAGGAACATCAGTACCCACCAGCTGCTGTGGCTCACCTTCAGTCTCACTGCTACAGGGAAGCTCCCTCCCAGAAGTAGCCACCTCACCAGTCCTGGCTTCAAGTTTTCGGTCTGTCTGGGTCACCCCCCAGGCTACCAGACCAACGTGTCTGTCTCCAAGCCTGACTGCATGTAACTGCATGTGCACAAGGTACTGAATTATCAAATCATTCCCTATCAGGACATCTGCAGGGATATCCTCATACACACCTACTTGCTTGCTTCCTTTTCCACCCTCCCAGTCAAGGTGAACCCTAGCCAAAGGTATTTGGAATGTGGCCCCTCCTAAAGCTCTGACTGGAGTAGACTGCCCAAGCAAGTAATACTTCTCTTTAACCACTGCAGGCTTCACAACAGTTAGGGTCAGAGGCTGTGTCTCTCTTAGCAGTGGCCTGTTTCCCATCTACTAAGATAGGATATAACCTCTTGTGGTAGTCTGGTACCCTTGTTGCCTCCAGACAATTTACCACTGGCATTCTGTTATTCGCAGTTGCTGGCTCCCCTACATTTTGTTCCTCACCTTGCCTCCATGGACATCTACATGATACCTGGCTCACTGGTTACATTTAAAACATACCTGAACTAGTGGCTTCCCCTGTTGCTGGTGGACTCTGTTGGGGTGGCTTAGGCTGCCCCCCATGGGTTCCCTTATATCGATGTGCAGCACTGGGTATCCCTTTCCTGTGAAGTGATGCCCGGCTTGCTAAGAAGAGAACCTCTTTTTTTCCCCAGTTCATCTGTGGTGTTGCATTCCCTATCTACCAACCAGACTCTCGTGTCCTCAGGCAAAGTGCTAAAGGCTTATTCCCTCACTCAAAGGTCTGCCAGCCCTTCAAAAGTAGTGACCTGGCAGCCACTCACCCACCTATGAAAATAAGTGCTTAACTCAGCAATATAATCACACACACTTTCATCTGCCTTGCATCTATGCTCACAAAACATTTTTGTATAAGCTTCAGGTGTTAACTTAAGACACTCTAATATACATTTCTTTACTTTGTTACAGTCAATATCAGGCAATTTAGAAATAGCAGTTACAGCTTTACCATGGAGTAAGCAGATCAGGAACCATACCCAGAGCCCTGGGTCAACATTATACTGTTTACATACCTGTTCAAACATATGAATAAAACTATTAAAATTGTCACCCTCTGTAAATTGTGGAAGAAATTTACTAAAGTTTATTGCTTCTGGGGTACGGTTACTCCCTTCCCCATTGCCTCCATGACCCTGGCAAAGTGTCAGCATTTCCTTTTCATGTTGCCTCTGCCTCTCATTTTCTTTGGCTTCCAAATGCCGTAGTTTCTCATTTTCTTCAGGCTCCAAATGCCACAGTCTCTCTCTGCTGATTCTGCTTCGACCTCCAAACACCACAGTCTCTCTGCTGATTCTAATTTCAAACATTTGGACTACAGTTCAAGTCTATTTAGCTCCAGATGGATTTTTAAGTCCTCTGAGGAAAAGCTAAACTGTCCTGTTTCACAGAGCTGCATATCCCCAATGCCAGTCTGGTTGTCTTCCTGGTTGCTGGTCTGTAATGCAGCTGTGAATAAGGCTGCAATCATTTACCCTTTAGTCATGTTGGCATGCCCCAGTCCTTTGGCTTGGCAGATCTCAGACAACTGGTTCCTTGTCAGCTTGCCATAATCCTCTGCTGACATCCTTGCCTGCTCTCCCTGACTAAGCTAACAAAAGTAAATAAATAAAACTATTGATGATCCACTACTGGACCAGTAATCAAGGAGCCTCAATTCTCACCACTGCCACCCATATGTGAGCATCCCCCACTGGCGCCAGTCGTGAGAATTGATGCTCCTTGATTACTGGTCCAGTGGTGGGTCATCACAGCAACTCTCTACTTTAAGTGGAAATGGAAAGTGAACATCTCTAGATCTGATCTTTCAGGGCATCTTGATTAAACAAAAACTACTAAGGGAAGGTTATCTATAAGGTTTGCATCAAAACAAAAAACAGCTTCAGAAGGATTCACAGAAGGCTGACCAAAACCAGATGGGGAAACACATGAGGTACACTGACTAAGATAATTTAAAAAGCAGACATCTGTGGTGACCTGATGTCATTCCTACTTAAACAGAAGCAGGGCAATTAAGTATGTGAAGTGAATACTGGGCTAGATCTGCCATTTATAAATCCAGTGTCCAAAGCTTATAATCTACCGCAGGCAATAGTGAGTAAACGAACTCTGGAGAACAGTCATTCATTGATAACTGTTCAAGGCAGTGCTTATGAGACTAACTGAAAAGATGCAGAAATGCTGCTTGGGGAAGGGAAAATCAACATGCCATTAATGGCATATGGCAAACTTTTAGTTATGTACTTACCATAACTTCGTTTGTATGGGATCCATCTCGCCTACATTCATAACAGATGGGTTCGGAGCCGATCCATCGGCTCCGACTCGGCCACTATACACTAGAATGAAGTCTCTCATTGGCTGGGCTCCCCCTTATCCCAGAATGCACCACCCCTGCTTCCCCAGATTTTGTTTGTTCACTTTCATACATTCATACAGGTACAGAAAAAAAACATACCAATAACTGTAACCAACTAGAGCCCTTCAAGAGAAGAGCTCAGCAAGAGCAATATTTCCTCCAAATCCAATAGGTAGGGGGAAGGAGGGTGGGTATGTATGAATGTAGGCGAGAAGGATCCCATACATCTGAAGTTATGGTAAGTACATAACTAAAAGATGTAATGGGATCCTATCTCGCCTACATTCATAACAGATGGGACAGCGTCCCTAGCACCTAAATCCCGGGTGGCTCATTGGAACACACTCCTGAGAACTGCGGAACAAAGGAAGCTCTGCCTCGGGAAGCCACATCAACCTTATAATGAGAAATGAAGGTGTGCGGAGAAGACCAAGTAGCAGCCGCACAAATATCATCTATTGAAACTTTGGAGTGAAATGCTACAGAGGTGGCCATAGCCCTGGTAGAATGAGCCTTGAGTGGGAAAGGTAACTCTCTGCCTGACTGGGAATAAATGAAGGAGATGCAATCCTTAATCCATTTGGCTATGGTGGTTTTGGCAACTGGTAGACCTAACCTATTCTCTGCAAAGGACACAAACAGCTGGTTAGATTTTCGTGTCTGACTGGTCCTATCTAAGTAAAAACGCAGTTGCCTGTGAACATCCAACTGGTGGAAGGTTCTGCTCTATTACAAAAATTTGGAAAGAAAACGGGGAGCTCCAAGGATTGCTGAATGCATAAAGGGGATGCTACCTTAGGCAAAAAGGAGGGATTCAATCTGAGGGAAACTCTGTCTTTATGAAAAATCAAATAAGGAGGAGTAGAACAGAGAGCCTGAAGCTCTGAAACCCGCTTAGCAGAAGTTATTGCCACTAGAAAGGCGGTTTTCCACGACAGAAATTTTATATCACAAGTCGCTGCCGGCTCAAAGGGACGGGCAGTTAAGGAGGCCAGAACCAAATTTAAGTTCCAAGGGGGCACAGGATGAGCCATAGGAGGCCTGAGGAGCCAAGCTCCCTTAAAGAAAGGACTTGCAAAGTCTGTTTGCCATTAAGGAAGGCTCTACGGAAACATGAAAATTAGAGATGGCCGCTAGTTGAACCTTAATTGTGGAGACTGAAGAGCCCGAATGAAACAATGAAGCTAGAAACTCCAAGACCTGCGGAACTGGGGCCGTAAGAGGATCAATGCCTCGCTGTTGGGCCCAAAAGGCAAACCTTTTCCATTTGCTGGAATACAGCTTAACAGTGGACGGCTTGTGGGAAGAGGACAAAATGTACATCACTTCTGGAGAAAGAGAGTTATCTCTAACTAAGGATGGAAGTGGAGAAACCAAGCAGCCAGTCGCAACGACCGGAGGGACAGATGAGAGTGTCCCGACTGATGAGACAACAGGTCCGGCACTGGGTCCAGAATCCAAGGGCCCTGTACCGCATACTTCTGAAGGAATGGGAACCAAACCTGACGGGGCCAGTGTGGAGCGACCAAAATCATGTCGCTCCCTACATGAAGAGCCTTCTGAATCACCCTCGGGAGAAGGGGGATCGGGGGGGAAGGCATAAAGCAGACCCGGGGGCCAATTGTGGGCTAGAGCATCCCTGGGAAACTGCCCCTGGGAGGGAGTCAGAGTGAAGAACCCTCTGCACTTCGCATTGTTGGGGCTGGCGAACAAGTCGCAACAAGGGAGACTCCATTTGGCGAAGATCTGCGGAGCCACTCTGTTGTTGAGGGACCACTCGTGGGGCAACAGGAGAGTCCTGCTGAGCCTGTCTGCAATCACATTGGCTTTCCCCGGAATGTGCATTGCTACTAAGAAACGTTGGGTAGCTATGGCCCAGCTCCACACTCTCATGGCCTCTCTGCAAAGGGGGTAGGACCTGGTTCCGCCCTGCTTGTTTATGTGCCAAACTACTGACATGTTGTCGGATAGAATCGCAATAGTACCTTGGGGGAGAGCATGATGAAGTGCTTGCAAAACCAGAAGCACCACTCTCATTTCCAGGACACTGCTGTGAAGGTGCGCTTCGCAATCCTGCCAAGTGCCTTGGACAGACCTGTCCAGATAATGACCCCCCCACCCTATCTGGGAGGCGTCCGTGGTCACTGTGGCAACTGGGGGCTGAAGGGCGAAAGGACGCCCCCGGTCCAGGTTGGACCGACGCAGCCACCAACGGAGGTTCCGACGACAACTGTACGTAATCAGAACCAAATGGTTCAGGGGAAGTTCTTGATACGACCATTGAACCGATAATAGCCATTGCAGCACCTGCATGTGCAGCCTGGCTAACAGAACTAGGAGAATAGTTGCGGCCATCGTGCCCAATAACTGAAGAATCTGTCTGGCAGGAACTCGAGATTTGGGTAACAAGTTTAGTATCTGAGAATGTAGGACCTGCATTCTTTCTGATGGCAAAAATGCCCGCATCCTTTTTGTGTCCAACTCTGCGCCTATAAAGGTGATACGCTGAGATGGCCGCAGCACAGATTTTTCCCAATTGAAAGTGATTCCCAGCGAGAGACCCAAAGTTACTGTGGCCATCAGCGCTCGAATCAGTAGATGCTTGGAGGTGGCAGTGAGGAGCCAGTCGTCGAGATAGGGAAACACTTGGAATCCTAGACTTCTCAGGTGAGCTGTCACCACTGCCAGACACTTGGTGAACACCCTGGGGGCTGTGGTGAGACCAAAGGGCAGTGCACGAAACTGGAAATGACTGGTTCCTAGGCGGAAGCGTAAATGACTCCTGGACTCTTGACTTATCAAAATGTGATAGTAAGCGTCCTTGAGGTCTATGGAGCACATCCAGACATCCTTCTCCAATAACGGGAGAATGGACTGAAGGGTGACCATCTGGAACTTGGACTTTTTCACAAAACGATTTAATGAGCTTAGGTCCAAAATGGGCCTTACGTCCCCTGTCTTTTTTGGCACCAAAAATAATCTCGAGTAAGTTCCTGATCCAATCTGGTCGGCGGGGACGGGCTGGATGACCCCTTTGCTTAGCAGCTTTGAAACTTCTACGGCTGCTTGATCCCGTTGACTGGGTGGCACGTCCTGGATTCTCCTTGTAGGAGGAGGGGGCTTGAAGAAGGGGATGAGGTAGCCTCCGGTTACAATGCGAAGCACCCACTGATCCTTGGTTATAGATTCCCAAGCCTGTGGGTGTTTCGCAAAACGACCCCCGACTGGCTCTGGAGAAGCACAGCCAGGCCACATCCTAGGGATGTTGATGGTAGGGGGAACCACGAAAGGAATCGCGGTCTCCAGTGTTACGGGGGCCTCTGCCACCTCTGGGGTGGCGTCTTCCTGAACCCCCCCCCTGCCTCTAGAGGGGGGATCACCCGGTGGAGTAGAGAACTTTTGGGATTTTCTGAACCACATTTTCCCTCCTCTCTGGGCCTTGGGGTAAGGTCTAGAGGGAGCGGAAAACAGGCTAACAGCAGTCAAGGTCTTGCCCTCCTGCTCGCACCGAGTAAGTGTGTCCTTCACCTTGGGTCCAAACAGAGGACCCATCAAAGGCGTCGTGAAGGAAGACTTAAAGGCCTCCATAGTGGACACAAGCATAACCAGGCTTGTCTCCTAAGAGCCACTCCTGTGCCCGCTGCTCTACTCGCCCCTTCGGCTGCATAGGAAATGAGCCTCATGGACGAGTTGACTATAGAAGATAGGGTAGTCATCTGGGCGCCTATGGTCTGGGCTAACGCCTCAGGAAGATTACCCGCAAGAGACTCTCCTAACTCCTTGAGGAGGTCCCTTCGGAGCCTTGTAAAATGACAGAGATAGTTCAGCGACCGCTGGGTAAAGGTCGCTGAAGAAAGGGTACGCTTCCCTTACCTATCCCATGCTCCTAGAGTCCTTATTAGGAGGATGAATAGACGTTGAAGCCTCTGCCACGTCCTGCTGAGTGGCAGATGCCACCAGCATCACATCAACTGCAACACCCTTAGTGAGGAATTCCTTCTGGGGAGGGGCTGAAAGGAACTTATTAGGTCTGGCAGGCACCGGTTCCACTGTATCAGGATGCTCCCACACCCTCCGAGAGATTAAATCTAATAACTCGTCGAAGGGTGGAGACACCCAGGAGGAGGAGGGCTGGGCCCCGAAGGCCTTTAGGAAGACTGACTTCTCAGCGGTAGGGGCTTTGGATTGCCAATCGCCTCTCTGTCTCAAGATCTTAAGAATATCCGAGTAGGAGACGTCATCCGAGGACGATTTTGGGGACCCCTCTGCATCATCGAGGTCAGTATCTGAAGTGACGGACTCA
This sequence comes from Protopterus annectens, assembly GCF_019279795.1. Lineage (NCBI taxonomy): Eukaryota > Metazoa > Chordata > Ceratodontiformes > Protopteridae > Protopterus > Protopterus annectens. The sequence goes on along the minus strand of NC_056745.1, from coordinate 141,644,920 downwards.
TCTTGGGAATCAACGTGCTTCCTCTTGCACAGTTTCTTCCTTGGGGGTTCATCCGAAGCAGATTCAGAAGGACCCCCCCGGAAGAAGGGAACCCTCTAAGGGGGTAACATCAGGCCCCGGGGCCCCACTGTCGTGGGAAAGAATGTCACCAGAGGCACCAGTACCCAAATCTAGGGACGGTGAGGTAGAAACTTGCTGAACCGGCAAGGTCATGGCCAGCGCACTCCTCATGGCCTCAAAAGCAGGACCTCCAGACTCTGCAGAGGGCACTTGCTGAGAGACCACGACGGCACCGGGAATACCTGCGGCCGATGCTCCGAGGGGAAGACTGGGCATCGAAGAGGCCAGCTCCACAGTGTTGCCCTCGGCCCCCACCGAGGAAGACCTGGCACCAAACCCTGACACCAAGGACAGGGTAGGAATGAAGGTCGGAGCAGAGAAACTCCGAGGGGGTCCCTGCTCCGCCTGGACGATTCCGCTGCGTTCTACCAGCACCGACTCCAACGGCTCCAAGGGGGACGGAGGAGGAATCAAATGCACGGAATGGAGAATCGGCTCCGAAGCCGAGTGGGCTGGAGCCGAGATCATTTTAGTAAAAACTGGGGACTGGAACAGCCTCTGGATAACCCTATCCAAATCCGAATCCGACAACCTAGAGGATTTGGAGGAAATAGACTGGGGCCGAGAAGACTTCTGCCTCGGCTCCGATAAAACAGGGGACCGGCTCCGAAAAGGTTCCAACACTATCGGATCCGAGATCAGAACCATTTGCAAAGGTGTCAGCGCAGAAGCCGGCTCCGGGGCCGAAGGGGAAGAGTCTGAGCTGCACACCTCCAACGGCTCCGAAACCAAAGGAGCCAAAGTAGGTGACTGGCCTCTTGGTGCACTAACCTGCGGCTCCGACACCAATGGAGCTGAGGAAAGAGGCACCGAGGCAGACCCTTCAGCCATCGGCTCCGAAGCCATTGGAGCCGAGGAAGAAGAGGTCAATCTATGTTTCTTGGATGTCGGGTCCGACGGACTGGTCGGAGCCGACGATCTATGCTTCTTGGGTGTCGGGCCCGACGGGCTGGTCGGAGCAGACGACCTTTTCTTTTTAGAAGCTGGAGATGAAGCCAACGCTTCTTCAAATGAAGGCTTAATAAGACCTCTAAGTATTAGCTTGTTTTTTCTTTCCTGAAGGACCCTGGAAGAAAAAGCGTGACAAACACTGCATGTATCTTGTAGATGTTTAGGCCCTAAACAGTACACGCAGACAGCATGGCTGTCTGTGATAGACATTTTATAATTACATTTAGCACATTTTTTAAATCCTGATTTCTGCTCCTTGGACATCTTAAACAAGGTAGAAAACAGATAACAGATCGAAAACGCAAAATACACAGAAGTAGACTAATGTACGGGCTAAAGTCCTCTAACTTAAATGGGCTTAGCCCGATACAACAGGAAAAACAGAGAAAAAACTATTCCAATCCAACAACCAAAGTAAAACACAGAGCAAAGGGCAAAGGCCCTCTAATTTAAACGGGCCTTGCCCAGTATACTAGAAGCGCGAAAAATATAAAAAATTCTAAAATTCACAAAACTGAGAAACAAACGCTCACAAAGCTGTTAAAACAGCTGTTTGTTGAAAAACTGACAGAAACCCTAGTCAAAAAGACCAAAAAGGTGAAGAAAATACACTTAGCTCCAGCCAAGTCGAGACCACGTGCATCTTGAAAAGCGGCAAACGAGATCTGGGGAAGCAGGGGTGGTGCATTCTGGGATAAGGGGAGCCCAGCCAATGAGAGACTTCGTTCTAGTGTATAGTGGCCGAGTCGGAGCCGATGGATCGGCTCCGAACCCATCTGTTATGAATGTAGGTGAGATAGGATCCCATCACATATTATGTTAAAGGAGTAATGAAGGTTCTACCATTAGGTGTCATAAGATGATTAGTTCAATGACGACTAGTATGTACTCCAGAACAACAAAACAATATCTGTGACATCCTTGACAATGGTCTCATGAAAAGAAAGCGAGAGAGAGCTTAAATCCAGTAAAACTTGTGGCAATAAAGACAGTCTCCATCACCAGTACCTCTCTAATCTTCATTCATCCATTCTTTGAGTACTTACTTAATCCAGTTCAGGTCACAGAATAGCCACAGCCCACCCAAGCACACACTGGATACAGAGCAGAACTAATCCTGACAGTGGTACCAAGCCATTGCAAGATACCCGTTCACACATCTCACTCTCACACACATATACTTATCAGCAATTTGGTAATCTACCTGTGGTATGTCTTTGGGATACAGAAGGAAACTGCACCACCCAGTAAAAACACCTGTGGACAGAGACTTGATCTGTAGACTTCACATAGAAGGCATCCCAGACAAAAGTTGAACTGCATTATCAGCATTTGTGAGGCAGTAATGCTAACCACTGCACCACTGTACCACCCATCTCTCTAATCTTTAAATGTGCTATCTTAGGACACATGCAGCTTCAGATGCAACCCCATAAACCCTTGAAGTACTCCTTGCTAAGGCATAGGAAGAAGAAAAAGAACCATGCCTATTGCTTTTTTTTAAACAAGAAACATCTTTAATAAATTCTTACTTATGACATAGGCAATCATACATTTATATACATGAAAAGAAACCATATTGACATAATCTTAGTTGCAGACATTATACATCACTTATAATCTACCTAATCATTGTCAAACATTACATAGCTAATTTACATCCTGCCTTCTTTTAAACCTCATTCCCCCTCTGTATATTGCATGCACAGTTTCCATTGTTTCCTATGTAATTTTCCTCTACCCTTTTCTAAAGATCCCAGTTACAGTTGTTTTCTCTCTGTTACTATACTCACTACCTTCTAATACAATTAGTTTAGATTTTGATTCCATTTTTTAGTAATTGCTTTTTTGACAACCACCATAATTAGACTCAGCAAGTCCTTACTATGTCTAGGCAATTCTGATTCTGTATCATAGGTCAGGAAAATCATTTCCTTAGATACACCAATTTGCGCACCCAATATCTGTGATAGAAAAGTCTGCAGGGAATCTTTAAAGTCTGCCAACTCATTACACTCTCAGAAAATATGTTCCCAATTACCTCTTTCTTCCCCATCACCCCTCCAACATTTGCTGTCTACCAGAGAAAAGAAACATGCTTATTGTTGAACTTTCGCCTTAGATTTTCCCATGTTTGTCAGGAATTTCAGCCTTACCAAAATGCTTCTTCTCGTCTTCGGATTTGTTATAACATTTTAAAGAAAATGGGGAGGGGGGTCTTAGATGGTTCTGTGTAAGAACGCTGCCTTTGTTACAGCCAAAAGAAAATTCTAAGGGATTTTCTTCTTGTTACTCTACCAGCAATTTACTGAAGCTGTAGGAATATTTACAATTCTTTCCATGCAATGTGCATAACCAGCAAACGAAGTAGACAAAAAGAGCATCTGTTTGCTGGGTTAACCTGTTTCTAACACAAAGGCTTACATGACTTCTAATGAAGCCAGAAAACAAGAACTGGCAAAGGAAATAATGCCAATTAGTTGTGAAATGACTGAAAAAAAAAACTACTGAATTGGTCACAAAGACTATGGAGAAGTGGTTGGTGAGTGTTCACTGCAATCCATGAATAGGAAAAGTAAATGAATTCCATCTATCTATTGATTTCAATTCCCATCAGTCTAAAATGGATCCCCCAGCTGAAGAGTGGACGGGCATAAGCTGAATTAGAGGAATATTCTTTAATGCAATTGAACGCAGGTCTATATTACAACATTGAAACGTCACAATATCGAACATCTAAACATTGACCTGTACTCATCGAAATGCATTTACGCGAATCGATGAATACTTCCAGGGCAAAGATGTAGTTGGCCAACGACACAATGTTGCCCTTTTCTCTGCTGTAGTGCGATCTCGGAGTTGGTATATTTAGTTGGGGGGGGTGAAGCCCCCCACATGGGTTAGTTTGTTTTAGGTTAGGTTAGTTACGTGGGATTGTGAGGCAAGTGTTTTTTTTGCACTGTAAGTATTCATTGATTCGCATAAATGTGTTTTGATGAATACGGGTCGATGTTTGGGTGTTCGATATTACGACATTTCGACATTGTAATACAGACCCACTGAACACAGTGACATCAGCTTTGGACATACCAGCAAAGGGAATTTTTTAGATGATCAGAAGATTGTCTGATTTCTGTGATCTTAAAATAGAACCATAATGGTGGACAAAGTTTATTTTGAGTAGATACTGAAATTCATCAACCATGGACATCTGCGGTCGTGCAGTGGTAGCGTTGTTGCCTCACAGCAAGAGGTTCTCCCGTTCGATTCTCGTTTGGAGTGCAGGGAGTGCCTTCTGTGTGGAGTCTGCATGCCCTTCCCCTAGTTTGGGTGTGCGCTAGAAAGGCATGCGTAAATGGGAGTGCCTTCATTGAAGGATGAACATCGAGCTGGCACCTTGGCGTTCGTGAAAATCTACTGCCAATCATTAGCGGACCGGAGTTCCGCTGTGGCGACCCCTAATCAGGAAAAGCCGAAATACAAACAACAACAACTGAAATGCATCAACTAGGATGGAAAATTTTGATCCTGGAGATAATCTTGATGATTGGAGATTGTCCAAAAGCATACCCAAATCCAAAAACTGTGTCCTTGGATGCAAATGGTAGAGATGTAAATGCCTCCTCTGGATGTGTATCATGGAAATTCACATAATGGGCACTACTGTACAACACCCCAAACTTGAATAAAAGGGGGAACTTATGAATCAGCTTCTTTTGTTTCTTGCTCTTATCAAATGGAGAAAAACAGTTTGAAGAAGACCTACTGAAAAGATGTCTCTTAGCTTAAATTAACTCATTCCCTCCAATGGAGCCATGGAAGTTTGTACTCCAAATTCCAATGACTGTATCTAGAGTCTTTTGAATAAATAAAAAGTTATATACCCAAGGTCCAAGCAAATGATCATATGTCTGAATCATAACTATTACTAAATAAATGTAAATGGCAAGCTGTTAAGCAAAAACTACTTTTTATAGTGGTTACATTCATAAGATTCCAGGCACAGTTCACAGGTAAGTGCATTTCTGGGCCATTTTAAGCCTAGCCAATTTACTTTTCAAATGTGAGAATCAAACCTTGTGCTTTGTGTTTGTGAGGTAGACATCTTAACCATTATGCCAATTCTCTGTTCTGTTCTGAAACCCTGATTCTATTAGCAACTAAGGTGTCTCAGTTGCTTGCAGGGATGGAAAGGCAGAGACATCTTGGGGGGGGGGGTATTAGTCTACGCATTCCCTGTGGAGAGGTATGGTCTACACAGGGGAGTAGCCCTCAGATGTAATAGGTGAATGCAGGGGGGATTCAAGGGGTGGGTTATAAATTAAAAAAAAAATCCTCCAGTGAAGGCAGTCAACAGCATGACTAACCAGAACGCCCTTTGGTTTCATGTCATTCTCAGCCTTAGAACAGAAATGGTACAGGAGATATAGGAGATACTGGTAGCCCAGCAATGGATAGGAACACTGGGATAAGCCCGAAAGAATCAAGCAGAAGGGGAACATAAAAAAAAGATTCTGCATCTTAAAATGGACTGTTTTAAGTCACAATATATTGTAAATATTAACATTAGTAATATTTTGTAAACTTACAATATCTCAGTAACCGTTTCAGCTGCACACCCATTGTCAGCCACATTTTGCTTATCCAGCTGTTTGCTTTCATATGATGTTGAGTTTTTTCTAGAACTTGACTGCTGAAATATTTAGAAAAATATAAAAATGATGACAGTATCAATAAAAAGTATATATGAACAAATTTTAATATATGCTTCGCTGCACTAGACAGAGGTCAGACTTCAGTGCTTTCATGGTGCACATCTTGTAATCTTTAAGATGAAGGTTTTCAACAGGTTGTATGTGCATGGTTTTCCAATTAATTTAAATTTGAACAGGCAATGCCAGATACCTGGAGATGTCACAAAGGTGATCCTGGAAATATACCTGGATGCATCACTAGTGGCTGATTAGTTAAAGAATGTACATGGGATGCAAACATAGAAAACTCTTTTATACAGACATATCAGGTAGGTATACCAGAGGGGGTCAGTGCTAGTGGTACAAATACCAATAAACCACACATAAGAGCAACTGTGGTCAGGACACAAGTCACCAGTGGCTGGGACATCAGGGGTAACCTGGCATCGGGGGGATACCACCCATCAGATCTGGTGCTGGATGCATGGTATTGTATACAAAAGACAGAACAAGTGATGAGTGAACACAGTATTTACTTCTTGCACGGCTACAGCTAAAAGTCATAATCTTAGAGTGGGATAAAACTTGAAGCAATGATCAATATCTCCCCCTTTTGGAAAAGTACAGAAGATGAAATTCCACACAGACTATTCATGGGTTCAGGTTAATGTCAGAGGCAGATGCTGATCAGCCTGCCCTTACCCTCTCCGGTTTCAGGTAGAAGGAAACAGTAAGCATTGTAAGTATTATGGTTACTCTAAATATATCTTGGACACTGGGAGGAATTAACAGAGTCTAGAGCTTTCCAAATTATTGCACAAGTTTGCCAGTGGGTCCTCCCTGAAAATCCAATAGGTAAAAAAATCTGAAATCTGAAATTGGTGAAAAGGGCCTTCCTTGATGGGTCCCTATGGTAGGGATATCCACTCCAACAATAAGTATTCAGCATCTTTTTCCAAAACTTTACATGCTTGGTGACAGATGTGTACACATGCCAACACACACACACACAAACTTTGAAATGTCACATATAAGCAATATAGGTACAGTCATTCTTCCACCCCTCAGCAGCTTGCTTCTTTTCACCGAGTAGAACCCACCTACAGATCATAACAAAAAGATTTTGTATCCCCTGGCTCACAAGTAATACACAAGTGTATGTCTATATGTACACACACACACACACACACATATATACATTTATATAAGCATGTATGTATAAATTCTCAACTTTCAAAGATTCCGCCAGTTAAGGCAAGCTGAAAGAAACTTCTAGCTACAGAGATAAAAGCAGGACAGTCCTGACCCATCAATGAGGGTCTCCTTTATACAGTATTATATGGCAAGAATGCATCTGTTATAGCTAACACGAAGAACACTCCTTGATGGAGTCGATGGATGGTTTGATTCTCAAGAAGTGCAAACCATCCAAGACAGAAAGAACAAGAGGACCACATCAGAAGTAACTAGACAGATGAACACTATGAGGAACACCAACATGAAAAAGTCTGACAAAGCCACCAGAAAAAAGACTGCCTGGGAGGTAAGAACAGCAGACTATAAAGCCTCAATGACCAAGGCTGACAAGAGCAGGGAAGCCATGGACTGGAGGGCTGGACCCAGATAGCAGTAGACAAGACTGCATAAGCCAGCAAGTAAAATGACCAATGGTGCCATACAACCAAACACCCTCTAGGGTACCAGGACTTGGGGATGAACCATCAGGTGACTCCAGCACCTGCTTCTTCTGCAGGGGGCAATTTCTCTAGAAGCCGTGCTGTCATGAGTAAGGCTACTCTTATTCCATCTATTCTTCATTCCCCCAAGGGAATCAACTAAAGAACGTCTTTAACAGGGATGAAAATCACCTTTCTAAGAAAGGTGGGAAGAGGTGGAAAGTCTCTCAATAGTGAGGAAGAGGTCCCACTATTGTTCTTTAAAAGAACTGATCTCGGATAACAAACTTTTAGCAAATAATAATCATACAGCAATAAGCCTGAGTACTCAAGAACATAGAAAACAAATAATCAAATTTGGTACAATAAGAGCAAATTAGAAAAAATGTTTCTGCAGTAGGTAGGTCCCACTGTACTGTTCACATACTTCTCCTGACTTTATTATTTTCATTGCTAGATTGCTGTACTTCAGAGAAAGGATAATTACTGACAAGACAGTCAGTGTAAGCCTGTTTTGATTTTTCTTCCAGGGAGTCAGTGAAATCAACCACTCTTATTACAAAAGCATGAAAGTGTTAGCCTCTCACTCATATGTGATGATAGATACAGTGACATGAGCAATATAAAGTTGGGCTGTTATGCTTGAGAAATTGTGATATATGCACAGGTAATCTGAGCAACAACATGTATACTAGAGGAAGGGTACACGTCACCAGTCCCAAAGAGCCAGGACCCTCAGAAGAGGAGCTGCTACCAGGAGTCGATCTACCCTCAGTTGAGCCTCTGTGGCACAGAAGCAGAGCTGCAAGGTGCTTAGATGGCTGAGCTCCCCATGAAATTGAGCAGTTTGTACTAAGAAGGGTTGCCTACTGACTGGTACTGAACTCCCATCCAGACACAGTCACAAAGTAGAGAGGAGACTCTGCAATAGGAACCCAGAAACCCCCAATTCCCAGAGCCATCCAGCTGAAAATACATATCATTTGTTCCCATGGACAGCCACTCCCACCTGAATGCAAATGGAAGCCTACCAGCAGCTTCCAAGTTCATCTACCAGATCCTAGCAAGTATGGCAGGGCCTGGAAAACTAGAGTTTTAGTCAGGAGGCAAAAAGGGAGCCTTGTCCACTACCATGAAAAGGAAGCAATCCTAACCAGACCCCCAAAGCAAGATCTCAAGCCACAGAATGTAGTGTTATCCATTTTCCTCTGACTTGCCTCAAACAAAAAGTCTCTATTATGTCTCTGAAGAAGCACTCAGGATAAAACAGCAGGGAGAAGAGACCTACCATGGAGAAGTAACTTCTGAGAAACTGGCCCAGAACTCATCTTAAGACTAGTCCTACACAAGACGCTACCGTCTTCTCCAAACAGAGATGATCAGGGTTGCCAACCATAGACTATCACAAGCCAGAATTACAAATGCCAAGCCCAGGCCCCTACACAAAAAGCCCACAGGAAGAGCAGAGAAGATCTCAACCACAAAAGGTGGCACACATGCTACAACCCTACCCACCCCCAAGTTAGAGGTCTGAAAATGACCACTCCTCAGTGTAGGGGATGTCCCTTCTTTTGAGTCCTGAAAATTTTCATATTCCATTCTATTCAACACAAAAAGGGTCAGTCACACATTAATCAAGACTTTTTTTTTAACAAATACCACAATAAATAATTTTAATCATACAATACACTCCCTCGTATCCGCTCTCGCTGGGACCAGAGCTTAGGCTGGATAAATGAATGGCTGGTTAATCAAAAAAACCATACAAAATAGTATTTATAGATCAGAAAATCAAAAAGCATTTAGAGGTCAAAAACGAGCTTGCAATGTAAGTTTGTTTTTGTTTCAATATTTTAATATTTTAAGATTAAAATGACAAGCCGAGATGTTCCAAAGTGCCCAGAGGAGTGTGTTCTTCTCTACTCTCTGTTGCTACAGCTACAGCAGAAATTTGGAGGCCTTTTAAAAAGGAAGCTGGTTAAAAGGTGGCTGGATAAGAGGGAGTCTACTGTACTAGTTTATCAAAATAACCCTTTGCCAGTATAAAATAATATGCATTACCCATGTTGTGAGATTCATAGCTGAAGCTGTTAGTAAGAGTTGTACATTTTGTTCAGTTATTTCATGTTACAATTAATAGTTTTCCACATTTTGGAGATGGAAAGCCGAGAGCTATGTTACCAAAATAATAGAACCCCTAAACAAGAATGGCCTAGAACAATGGTAAAGAGCCTTCACTGGTAAGGTGAGGTCATCAAGTAGCATATCACTACTAGATTCTGAAACCAAAGGATGGAGAGCTCAATAGAACCTGAGAAGGAAGACTTGTCCATTAGCTCAGGGGAGCAGCAATGAACCCAAACACTCCTACCTCAATGTCAATGGGTCCACACAAGGGAAGGGTCACTCTCCTCTCCCCTGCCAATGCTGAGATGAAAGATACCCCAGGGAAGGACAAGCATCTACCAACAAACTAACCCAAACTCACAGAACCAGAAATACACATTAGGATAGTATACCTGGGATAATTAACCCTTTGGAAGGAAAAGGTACCACCAATTGCTTTGTTCAGCCACGCAAGAGACTACAATACAAGGTGAGGGGACCCACATCAAGACTGTCAGTCAGAATTTGAGGTTCTAATGGACAGCTCATATATACCAGGAATACAGGGCCAGGAAAGACAACGTTTGCTTGCAAGGGAGGAGATACAAAAGGTGTCAGTATTCCTTAAGCCCCCACAGCTAGCCAGGCTTCAAACTGTTTTGCGTTTGAGGAATACAATATATTGAAATACAGAGCCCCCTTCTGCTTCTTTCGAAGATGATACCAGGCATTATTCCATCCTGAAAACAGCAACAGTAACAGAGTGGAAGTATCTCTAGACTTGCATTACTGCAAAATATCAACAAAGGCTGGCATCAGGGAAGGAATAATAAAGAAGCTTACAGAGAATACTAGTCAGGCATGTCAGACTTAGGAAAAGGACAGAAATGAAGTAGAATCTAGCTGTCCAACAAGGAGTGTGAGGAGCTCCAGATCAAAGAAGCATCATCTGTCTAAGAAAAAAAGACTCCCATGTCCGATTCCCAAAGGGGACCAAACAAGAAGGGAGTTCTCAGACCCTAACTCTTGGAATCAAACTATGCAAGCACTCAAAGGGGCTGTGGTCAAAGTATGCTGGGAATCAGGCTGGATGGGGGCCATGTGAATGCTTGCATATACAGAAAGTTATTTGTGGGGGGGTCTGCACCAGGCAAGTTGTCAGTACCCAGTTGAAATCCTCGTGGAAACATTCCCACACTAATAACATTAGTCCAGCCCAGAACAAAATAAGTACTAGATATTTCAAACTAGGGATGTGGATCCTGAAACAAGCTGACCCAGTGACTCTTCTTCCTCAAACTAGGAAATATATGAGCCAAGGGGGATGCCCTATGAGAAGGGGGTCATTTTCTATGATCAGACTGAATGTTCAAATATCAAACCTAAACCAGCATGGAAAAGTCAGCAGGGACACTATGGGATGCATCCCCCCCACAGAGGGAGCCAGGGCAGTGCCTATTCCAGGACTTAAGTTCCCTACAGACATAGAGGATCAGAGAAGAAATGAACCCCCACTAGTCAAAGATGTTCCCAGTCCCTGGGAGACCAGACAGACTGTGGACCACATGGACCTGTCTTCCAAGGGGCTATATACCCAGATGATACTTCAAGCAGAATTTTAGGCAAAATTCTAGCCCAAATGTCAGGTGTCAAAAGAACCCTCTGATGAGCTGTCTTCCTCAGTTATTCTCAAAGTCAGAATATTTATTAAAGAAAACATAAATGGTACATGAAAACAGGAACTTTTTACCAGTGGTCACAACAATCAAGATATAACTTTGAGAGAGGCAGAAAATAACCGGTATATCAGGGGTGTACATGCTTATGCAGTCATAATATGACACCACAATGTATAGTGTTATCTCAATGTATATGCTAAGGATGAATATCCTTCCCTAAGCTTACTGAATACTGAATGGCAGGTATCTTTAGATACGTGACAAAAGTACTAAATTGGAAGGCTAAGAGCCCCATTCCACTTCCAGCCCTTTTGAAGTCTTGGTTTTTATACCTGCAAGTTTCATCACAGTAAAAATAAATATTGAAAGCTCTCATGTAATGTTCTATGGTGGATTTTTTAAACGCCTATCTGCAAAAATAAGCTGATGTGTGCTCTGAGGTTATACAGAGCAGTTACGGCAAATTACTGTCATAGAAATGACTTCATATGCTGTGTAAATACAATTTCTTTTCTTATGATTGTTTGTGTCTTTCGGCTTTTCCCGGTTAGGGGTCGCCATAGCGGAACTCCGGTCCACTAATGATTAGTAGTTGATTTTTATGTGCCGAGTTACCAGCCCTGACGCACAACCTTCAACGAAGGTACGCCCATTCATGCATGTCTCCACGCAGATGACGCTCTAGCTGAGAATCGAACCGGACAGCGTCTTACTGTGAGGCGACAACGCTTCTTTATCTTATGATTAGATGACAAAAAGGGAAAAATAAAAATAATAAGAGCAATTTCTCATAATTCATAATGAAAACATATATGGGAAAAAAATGGGCATTCAGAAGACTACAAGTTCAAACACCCTAACCAATGCCCAGCAGAAAAGAAATGGAGTCGAAGAGAAGAAAAAAGAAGTTATGTACTTACCATAACGTTCCATGTTTGTAGTCCATCTCGCCTATATTCTTGCTGGATGGGTTGGGAGCAGATATTCGGCTCTGACTCAGCCTATACTAAAGCTCAAGAACTTTTTACTGGCTCGAGGCTAGCCCCTATCCAATGGTGCCTCACGGCAATTTCCCAGATCTAGTTTGCAAGAAAGTAATTAATACCTATCAGGTAATAATAATAAGAAAGAAGTTGTAAAATACAGGAAGGGATTAGAAACATAATCCATTCCAGGTGGACAATAAAGAGCAAAGTTAAGCAGCCCCCAAAAAGGTCCACTAGATCCCCCCGAAACGGGAAGGGGGTTGGAGGGAGGGACGCAAGAATATAGGCGAGATGGACTACAAACATGGAACGTTATGGTAAGTACATAACTTCTTTATGTTTTGTAGTCCTATCTCACCGTAATTCTTGCTGGATGGGACAGCGTCCTTAGCACCTTTATCCCGGGTGGCTCAAGCAAAGAGACTCTTCAGCACAGTGGACCCAAAGGATGACCTGTCCAGGGAGGCCAAATCCAATTTGTAGTGAGTGACAAACGTATGTGGTCTTGTCCAAGTAGCTGATGCACAAATAGTATCAATTGGGAGCCTAGATCTAAAGGCGCATGAAGTAGCTACAGCCCTAGTAGAGTGACCTTTAGCTTTTAACAGTAATTGTCTACCAGCTTGTTGATAAGCAAAGGATATACAATCCGAAAGCCATTTTGAAAGAGTAATTTTTGAAACAGGTAAGCCTTTTCTTTTGTCAGAAAAAGAAACAAAAAGTTGATTAGATTTCCTGAATTCTTTGGTCCTGTGTATATAGAATCTGAGTATCCTGTGGACATCTAGCTGGTGAAGTCTATACTCTGATTTATTAGAGTTGTTTGGAAAAAACACAGGTAGCTCAATGGTAGTATTCAGGTTATGTTCTGAGCATAGCTTAGGGCGAAAGGAAGGGTTTGTCCTAAGAGAGACTCTATCCTTGTGAAAGATAATGTAAGGATATCGAATAGTTAAGGCTTGAAGTTCTGAGACTCTCCTAGCCGATGTTATAGCTACCAAGAACAGGGTTTTCCATGATAACAATTTTAAGTCTGATGACGAGGATGGTTCAAAGGGTACAGACATCAAAGATGAGATGACTAAATTTAAGTCCCAGGGTTCTAAAGGTTGTTTTATTGCGGGCCTAAGAAGAACTCCTTTTAAGAAGGTTTTACAGAGGGAGTGTTGCATGACTGGATTTCCCATGAAACCAAAATGGAAATTGGAAATGGCAGCTAACTGACCTCTAACTGTAGCGGCTGCCGCTCCTTCATGAAAAATTGTTGTTAGGAAGGATAAAATGGATTCTAAAGGAGCTGTATATGGATCTAAGCCCCGGTTTGAAGCCCAAAGGGAAAACCTTTTTCATTTGCTAGAATATAGTTTCTGAGTGGAAGGTTTATGGGATGAAATTAGGATGTGCTTGACCGTTGGAGATAAGGGAATGCACCTGGCTATATGTGGAATTGGAGCAGCCATGCTGTCAATTTGAGGGTGTGGATGGAGGGGTGGAACTGTCCTGATTGATGAATCAGGAGATCTGGAGATGGATCCAGAATACATGGTTCCTCCAAAAGGTAGGGCCACAGGAAAGGAAACCAAATTTGTCGAGGCCAGTAAGGAGCAATGAGGATCAAGGAACTCCTGAACTGTCTTGCTTTCTGTACTACTTTGGGTATGCGTGGAAAGGGAGGAAAGGCATAGAGACGCCACGGGGGCCAATCGTGAACTAGAGCATCCCTGGGTGACATCCCCAGATGGGAATGAGGGTGAAGTAGCTGCTGCATTTGGTGTTCAGGTGAGTGGCACATAGATTGCAGCAAGGCTGGCCCCATTTATGAAAGATCTCTTTCGCAACCATTGGATTCAGGGACCACTTGTGAGGCATCAGAATTGCTCAGCTGAGTTTGTCCGCTATTACGTTGGATTTCTCTGGGATATGCGCTGCTATCAGGAAGCATTGAGTATCCATCACCCATTTCCAAACTCTTAAGGCCTCTCTGCAAAGCGGGTAAGACATGGTTCCCCCTTGTTTGTTTATGTACCCCACAACAGACATGTTGTCTGACTGAATTGCAATCGTTCCAGTGGAAAGGGAGCTGTGAAGTGCTTGCAACGCATATAGCACCACTCTCATCTCCAGAACATTGATGTGTAAGTGGTTCTTGTGGTTTTGTCAAGTACATTGGACTGTCTTTCCCAGATAATGCCCCCCCACCCTATCTGTGAAGCGTCCATGGTCAAAATTGTTTTCTCTTTGGGAGGAGCAAGTGGACGACCTATGACAAGCTGTTTCATGTGCAACCACCATGTCAGATCCCTGTTGAATGTGTTTGTCATTAATATCTGATGAGATAATGGAAGGTCTTGCATCGACCATTGTGCAAACAGCATCAATTGGAGAATCCTCATATGCAGACGAGCAAGAGGAACTAATAAGATGGCGGAAGCAGTCCCTAGGACTTGAAGTATTACTCTGGCCTGGACTCTTTGTTTGTTTAATAAGGATCTGATCTGACTGTGTAGAGATTCCACTCTTTCCTGTGTTAGCATTACTGACATGCTGGTTGTGTCTATTTCTGAGGCTAGATATACAATATGCTGCGAGAGAGATAAGACGGACTTTTGCAATTTTTGCAGTACACTAAACACCGAAAGTGTGATAAGAGACTTAGGGACACAGGTTGACAGTGGTCTCACCTTCGATAACCACATCGCCACAACAGTCAGGAAATCCTTCTATGTGGCACACCTCATCACGAAGGGCTTTTCATCCAGAAAAAAGGAGGTCATTGTCCCACTGTACTCATCCCTCATTAGACCCGTTATAGAATACAACGCCCCATTTGGTATGTACCTCTCAAGACATCTGCAACAACTGGAAAGGCCGCAGAAATAACTCACTAAAAGAATCACAGGCCTAAAGCAGATGCCCTACGCTGACCGCCTTATAAAACTCCAGCTATACTCTGTCGTATATCGTCTACTCAGAGGCGATCTCTGCTTAACATACAAGGCCATGTCAAACCCAGAGCTATTGGACATGCTACACTTAAATTAATCCCAATCCCTCAGAGCCACATGCTCCAGGGATCTAAACCTTGTCATCACAATAAACAAAACATGCTGGAGGGATAGGTTCCTGACCCAGAGACTCCCCAGACTCTGGAATAGATTGCCCATACATGTCAAGCAGAGTGCCTCTTTGGTCCTCTTCAAAAGGAACCTTGACGATTGGATGGGAGAAAGGAAATTCTCCCCGGGGATCACGTCAGTCGCCCTGCTAGACAGGGGTCCAGGGAAGTAAATAGTGTGGAAAGAAATAACCAGGGAATTGTTATGGCTAGGCTTGTATAGGCCCTAGGGCTGATAGCCTAGTACCAACCTATGAACCTATAAGTTGACAGTGATGCCTAGGCTGGTGCACAAGGGTAGAGTCTCTTCCCTGGTCCTTATGAATTGATGCTTGGTGGTAGCAGTAAGGAGCCTGTCGTCTAGGTACGGAAACACCTGGAATCCTTGACTTCTCAGGTGAGCCATCACCACTGCCATGCATTTGATAAACACTCTGAGGGCTGTAATGAGGCCAAACGGCAGTGTTCTGAACTGAAAATGGCTGGCTCCCAGCCGGAAGCATAAGTGTCTCCTAGAGCGCCTGTCCATTTTGATGTGGTAGTACGCATCCTGGAGATCGATTAAGCATATCCAATTGTCTTTCCCGATAAAGGGAAGTATCGACTGCAGAGTGACCATTCGGAACTTTGATTTTCTTACATGCTTGTTGAGCCTGCTGAGATCTAGAATTGATCTCCAGTTCCCTGTCTTTTTTGGAACTAAAAAGAATCGAGAGTAAATTCCGGATACTACTTGCTCTGCGGGGACTTCTTGGATGCCTCTTTTTTGTAGCAACGAGATTACCTCTGATCTTGCATGGTCTAGTTGGATGGGTGGTACGTCTGGAAGAGACCGGTTTGTTGGGGGTTCGGAAATAAAGGGAATCAGGTAACCTCTGGATATTACTGTGTCTACCCAACTATCTTGAGTGATAGGTAGCCAGGCGCTTGGGTACAGTGATATATGACCCCTGACTGCCTCCAGAGATGGACAGTCGGGAACCCCCTCAGGGTCGATGGAAGGGATGATCAGAGAAAACTTCCATTGATCCATTGAAGGCGAAAGGCCGAGGTACCAGATCATTTAATAAAAGGCAACTGGTAAAGTGCGTGGATTTTGTTTGGATTTAAAACTTTTCTGTCTCCCTGATGTTGCGGACCTCCTCTGCCGCGAGGGCGGCGTCTTCCATTATATCCTCCCCCTCTGCCCCTGGGGTAGGGTTGACCTTGTGCCTAAGGAAAACTTTTTTGGGATTTGCAGAACCACATTTTCCCTCCTGTATTATCCTTGGAATAAGGTCTGGACGGGAGAGAGAAATGGACACCAACGGCAGATAAGGTTTTTCCTTCCTGCTCGCACCTAGTCAAAGCCTCTTTTACTTGGGGGTCCAAAAAGAGATGAACCATCAAAGGGAACGTTAGTGAAGGAAGTCTTGAAGGATTCCTTAAAATTACAAAGCTTCACCCACGAATGTCTCCTGAGGGCTATTCCTGCTGCGGATGCCCTGCTCGCTCCATCTGCCGCATATGAAATCAGCCTCATGGAGGAGTTAGCTATGGAAGTAAGGGTAGAGTGCTGCGCGGAAACCTTGTCCATGGAACTCGGAGCTACTGAACCCTGGAGGAATCTCCTAACTCTTTCAGGAGATCCCTCTGCAGACAAGTGAAGTGAGTCAGGTAATTCAGCAATCTTAGTGTAAATGCCGCTGAAGAAAAAGTACACTTCCCATACCCATCCATCGTCCTGGACTCCTTGTTAGGAGAATGGATATTAAAAGAAGTCTCAAATAATTCCTTCTCGGTGGTCACTGCTACCACCATAAAATCAACTGGAACTCCCTTGCTAAGGAAAAATTTGTCCTCAGGTGCTGTCATAAATTTGTTTAGCCTCCTTGGGATGGCTTCCACTGAATATGGAGAGGTCCATACTTTCTGTGAAATGACCCCCAAAAGTTAGTCATAAGGTGGTGTCACCCAAGAGGTGGAAGATCAGGAGCCAAAGGCCTCAAGATACACTAATTCATCCTCAGTAGGGTTAGAGGTCTTCCAATCACCCCTCTGTCTAAGGATTTCACTGATGTCAGAGAAGGAGACATCCTCAGAGGGAGATCTAGGGGACCCTTCTGATTCCTCTAAATCAGTGTCTGATATGACAGACTCAGGGGAGTCGACATGTTTCCTCTTACATAACCTCTTCTGAGGAAGCTCTCCAGTGGGATAATCTGGGGAGGTCTCGGAAGAGGGGGCACATCCAATGGGGGCTACTTGGGCCTCTGGTTCCATACGCTGTGGGGGTGGCAGGGGGGAAGAGGTTGCTGCCTGCTGCTGGTGGGACACAGGTTCCAAAGGAATGGCTTTGGCAGACGATAAAGCCTTCTCTATAGCTTTGAAAACCTTTGCCCCGCTCCGAAGAAGCCCCCCACTCTGAGGGGGTGGATGGTCGACTCCTAGCAAGGGGGAATGGCTCCGAAGCAGAAGTGGGAGCAGAGCTGAGTCGAGCTGAGGCTTCGAGAGGGAGGGTCAGTTCCGAAGAGAACCCAAGGTAACTGTCCCCCTCGGAGTCGACACAAGAGCGTCGGCTCCCAAAACCCTCAACTCCAGACTGAGCCATCAAGGATAGAGTAATTGGCTCAGAGGAAACAGGCTGAATCCCCGGAGCCAAAGGGTCGAAGACAGAGGAACCTGACGCAATAGGCTCCGGGAGCGAAGCAGTCAGAGGAGGAACAGTGATCGGTACGGGGGATGGCTCCGAGACCTTTGGGTCTGGAGGGGTCAATTTTCTAGCCAGAGCTGGATCCGAAAGCAACCTTTTCACCACCCTCTCAATGTCCTCATCTGATAGGGTCCTGGAGGATCTGGTGGAGACTGAAGGAGACCTCCTTCTCACCAAAATAGGAGATCTCAAAACAGGAGATACAGTCTCAATGTCAGGCAAAACCTTTGGTACCGAAGACCGTCTCAGTACCGATGGAATAGACTGCACCGAAGAAGAATCACAGTTGGAACCAGAACTCCTTGGTTCCGACGCTTTAGACTTTTTGGTTGGCTCCGAAGCCGGGGCCAATGATTTTCTCTCTGAAGATTTTGTAGCTGCCTGACCAAGTTCCGGCTGTTTCTGGAAGGAACTGGTCATGAGACCCCTGTCAATAAGCGTTCTCTTCCTTTCTTTTAACACTCTTGTACTAAAAGTGTGACAGAAGGTGCAAGGTTCCTACAAATGGGCTTTGCCCAGATAATATACGCAACTGGTGAGGCTGTCTGTAAGAAACATTTTCTGCACACACCTGTCGCATGTTTTGAAGCCCGAAGGGTGATGATCCTTATGATCCTTATCTTTATCTTTAGACATAGTTAAAGACTAAAAAATAAAAGTGTAAGGAAGAAGAAAAGTTTTTATAATAGTCACACACACACACACAGGGAGGAAAGGCCCTCTAACTTAAACGGGCACTACGGCTCTCTAATTTAAACAGGCCGTGCAGTCCTAAGGGGGGGAACACGGGTTGCAAACTTTCAAAAAACAGAAGCACAACACAGAAGAAACTATTAATATATATATATATATATATATATATATATATATATATATATATATGACAGAAAAAGGTGCTAGAAAAGGACTAAATAAGTAAAAAATTGTTCTACTTAGCCAACGAGCCAGTAAGACACAACCTCGAAGCTTTCGTGGCAAACGAGATCTGGGAATTGCCGTGAGGCACCATGGGATAGGGGCTAGCCTCGAGCCAGTAAAAAGCTCTCAAGCTTTAGTATAGACCAGCAAGAATTACGGCGAGATAGGACTACATAGCATCAATTTTTATATATAAACAGCAGGAAACCTTTTCTCCCTCAGTCTACAGTTCACATTTGTTCTTCATGCACTATATTTAATGAAATCAATGTGATTTATGCTACATGTACTTCTATGGGTACAGCATCTAATGTAAATGTCAACCACTGTCACCCATCTGCTTTAGCGACCCTAGTCTCACTGGGAAATATTAGCTAAACAGGAAGAAACCTGCACCATCTTCCTGAAAGAAGATCTGACAAGAACCACTCAGCAACCCACTGCAACTCAACTTGCTAGGTGAACTCTGACTAAGGCCATTAAATAAAGGACTGCTCCCTCTATGCCAGTGGGCTGGCTACAAAAATTAAAATAAAAGATACCAGATTTAAAAACTATGTGTGGACAACAGAAAGGGACACCAGGAAAGCAAATATCAAATAAAATATGTCTAGTTAGTTGTTAATTTAAAAAAAAGACTAATTAAAACAGTAAAAACTGTGCCAGCACGAACTTGTACTAGTCATTCCCAATGACATAGTCTGAAAAGATCTCCCAAAATGGAAGGTGTCTAAAGTAATGGGCCATATGGAGTTCCCTCAAGATGTCAATACTTGGCTAGTGGTACTGCTGACTAATCTACTCAACAGTCTGAGAGAAGAACATATTGTTTTTCGTTAAGTTCATAAAGGAAATATTTTAAATCAGTTGTGCTCTGCTACAACCTGTACATTCAGCAACTTTCTGCAGGGTGCATTTTTCTCTGCCTTAGAATCTAAAAACAAATTCTTCACACTGTTTTATTTTTCTTCACAATTTAGAAAGTAGAGCTTGGCAGCACAGTATGTGTGAAGTATGACTCCTGTAGACATACCCACATGCTGATGAGCAAACATGATGTGCATAATTACTTCAAGCATGGGGGATGTGCCAGTGATGTCAGTACAGTGTAAACAAAAATGTCACCTACAGTTTAACTAATGCCATTAGCAGTTAAATGGACATCAGTTTACTTACACAGCTTCCTTATGTTAAGCTGTCACCTTTATTAATTTCTGTAGAATGTTAAACCTTAGATTTATGTCAACCTTACTGACTGTGACAGGTTCACCCACTCACACTGATCTTAGCTGTATGTCATTACATTCATTAGCTCAGAAATACATCCAGAAGACAGG
The DNA here is from genome assembly GCF_019279795.1 of Protopterus annectens. Classification (NCBI taxonomy): domain Eukaryota; kingdom Metazoa; phylum Chordata; order Ceratodontiformes; family Protopteridae; genus Protopterus; species Protopterus annectens. The sequence continues at coordinate 141,624,646 of NC_056745.1, read as the reverse complement.
GAGCTCACAAATGTCAAGACACCAAGCTAAGATGTCCAAATTAAGAAATAAAGTTAAAAAAAGCAAAAACTTTAGTCTGACTCAAGTACAAAAGAGTACACATACTGAGAGCCACCATGAAAGTTATGTGAAAGTTTTTTTTGTCCTCACTTAATCAAAAACATCTTCTTTAATGTTACAGTGCCATTAACGAGATAATTGTGTTACGTTTCATTTCACTGCATGTGACTAGATACATAGGCACTCAGGTAAAAAAAAAAAAAGTTTGAAAGATCACAACCCAAGGAGAGAGAAAGACCCCTCTTGTACTTTCCACATTTATAATCTAACTCTGAAATGAATGTATTTTAGGACAGTTGGCAATTTCTCAGGTGTGGCAATTTCAGAAACTCTGTTTTGATGAACCAAATTTAGTGGATGGAAGGATTACCTCCATTAAATGTGATTACCCTATGCAAGACTGAAATTAAGTGGGGTGACAGGAAAATATACACATACAGTGTGGCTTCAATGGCAAGCAAAATGACCGAATCATTCCTGAAAAGAAAGTTTAAATATTTCAGTGCCAGGAAGCCACTAAACCAGATGGCATCAGATTACTAGTCCTACCTTATTTTCAGACCCCAAACAGAGGACTACAAAGCCAAAGGAGGTGGAGTTTTGGTACTTATCAAAGACATACACACCTCCAGGCTGGTCAAACAGTATGATGCACAGGAGACACTCCGGGTGCAGTTAACTGTTGACAAAACACCTATTCAAATCATAGCTAGCTAGAGACCCCCAAGCATGACTCAGGACGTCCACTCCACCTCTCTGGACTTACTTGAATCCATCAAGATTCAACCCTCTACCCTGATCCTGGGTGACATTGACTACCAAACCATAGAGTGGAAGATCTATTTTAGCCCAAACACAAACACCCAGAGATTCCTCAACTTCATCAATACCAGTCCATTGGATCAGCTGGTTGACACCCCACAAGAGGTGAAAATATCCTGGACCTGGTACTAACCAACATGAGTAGGCACTGTAGCACCCCTACAGTGTCATCCTCCTTGGTAAAATCTGATCATAAAACGATCAGTTTCGAAGTCACCATCTCCCCTAACACCCCCGCCAAGGTCAAACAAAAACACTTTTCCACTGACTAGAACCTCGTGAGCAGGTATAAGAAGCTTCACAGCCACCGTCCCTTCAGTTGGAACTAGCACTAATGTCCAAGCCTACACAAAAAACGATATGAGTACCTACATAGCTGCATGGACTCAGCAATACCTGACGGGATCAAATCATCTTCCTCAAAGAAGAGTAAACCTGTCTGGTGAACAGCAGCAATAAACAAACTCTATAATAAAAGAAAAGAACTACTGTCTAGGACCAAGCAGGAGCATGTGCCAAGTTGGAAGCAATCTCTCCTCTGTCTGAACATGCAAATTAGGTCACTGGTGAAATCCTTTAAGGCTAACTTAGAGTCGAAATTGGCCACATTCACTAAGGACAATCACAAGGCTTTCTTCACATACGTCTGCAATCTCAAAGGTAACATCAAAATCTGCTCTGAACTGGTGGTCATACACAAATGCAGTAGATATAGCCAACCAGCTGGCAGACAGGTTCAGTGAAAACTTCACCTCCCTGTTCCCACCATCAGTAAACCAGGACATCCCCAGCACCTGCCCCCTCCTCTCATCAACCAGGGAGCAGGTCTTTAATGCCCTCTCAAAGACAAAAAAATACGGCCTCCGTGGGACCTGACAAAAACCCTGGCTGCATCCTACATGAACTCAGGCATGAGCTCTCAGCACCTTTAGGCACCTTATTCAACCAAAGACTGAGCACCGGCTTTATCCCAGCTGAATGGAGGACAGCCACTATCATCCCTCTACACAAAGATGGAGTGTCCACCAACCTAGGCAATTATAGGCCCATCTGCCTAACTAGCATGATCTGCAAGGCCATGGAATGCATTATCATGGACCTTATAAACAAGGATGTTGGCAACCTCCAAACACTTTACCCCACACACTTTGGTTTTGCCAAAGGGAGATCATGCCTGTTAAATTCCGCTGACTTCTTCAAAACAATTAAAGCCATGGACAAGGGGAAGTCGGTGCACAACGTCTACCATAGACTAGCCAAAGCCTTTGACACTACTCCCCCAACTTGGACATAATAGATAAACTCTCCCAGCTAGGCATCAACCCATACGTTACCAGAGTGGTAGCTAACTAGCTCACCGATAGATCCCACTCAGTCAAAACAGGGAAAGCCACCTCTAGTAGCAGACCCATAATGAGTGGTGTACCCCAAGGATCGGTCATGGGGCCTCTAATGCTTGGGATATACTTTTCTGAGGTGCAAGCCAAAACCAGTGGTTTATGGCTGATGAAGTCTGCAGATGTCTGCAAGCTGGGTGCGGTCTTAAATTCCCCTAGTGATGTGAAAATCTTCCAAGAGGGCCTTACCCAAACTAATGACTGGTGCCAGAAGCATGGCTTCAAACTGAATCCCAAGAAATGCATCATTATCCCCTTTGGGGAAAATGGTACCCCCCCACTAATTATCACATTAATAATAAAGTGCTAAGCACACAGTCGTGAGGGACTTGGGCACCCAGGATGATAGCAAACAGACTTTTGACCACCACGTTAGATAAATGTTTTCCCAGAAAAAAAGTTTAGGCCTTCTACATGGCCCACTTTAAAAGTAAGGGTATTTCATCCAAGAACAAGGACATCATAACATCCCTGTACTCCTCCCTTATCAGACCCATTATCAAATACAATGCCCCCTTCGGCATGTACCTTGCCAAGCACATGCAGCAGCTGGAGAGACCACAGAGGTTCCTGACCAGGAAAATCCATGGTCTCAAACACCTATCCTATACAGGATAGGCTAAAAGCTCTGTACCTCTACTCAGTCTCATACAGACTGCTCAGAGGTGACCTGTATCTGACATACAAGGCCATCTCAGACCCAGCCTTGATGGAGTTGCTGCATATCTGTAAGTCAAACTCCACTCGTGCAACCTGCACACAAGGCCTCAACCTGGTCTGTGACATTAATAGAACTTGTTGGTAGGATAGATTTGTGGCCCAAAGACTCCTCCATTAGTGGAATAGACTCACTCTCCATGTGAAGCAGAGTACCTCGCTAGCCCTCTTTAAAAGGAACCTGGACGACTGGATGGGAAACAGAAAATACCCCCCTGGGATCCCCCCCATGTCCCTGCTGGACAGGGGAAACAGGCAAAGACTTTGTGGGAACAAGGATGACATTTTTGACTAGGCTTATACTGGCCTCCGGGCTAATAGCCTAGTATCGTCCTATGACCCTATTACAGGGGAAACCTGTATCTAAGATTGAGTTGACTGGCAAAAGAGTGGGACTGTTGGCATATTCTATTAGGAATTTTAGCCTAATCGGATTAGCCGGTTTGTCTCACTGTTCCCTTCTAGACACGCTACTGCTTCAAAGGTATTTTACTTTCACAGTCGTGCAGATCAGAGGAGCTTACACACTGTTTGACCCGATTTATCTTACACAACTAAAATTTCTGTTTTGATATGTTTGTTTAAGCAGACCCAGGAACTAAAAGGTCAAAGTAGTATCTTGCAGCCAATTAAAACACCCAAACCTATTCATAATATTCTGATGAAGTAAACTCCGATATTAAAATAATTTCTTTTAAAGATTGGTGTTCCATTGCTGAATTTTCCACCATGCAGTAGTTATTTTGAATAAAGTATGGGTTATTTAAAAAAGCGATACTTACAGTACTAGCTAATGCAACACTTTTGCATTGCATTTGAAGATTTATTTATCTATCTATATATCTATCTATTTGACATTTGATTACTGGGCTGGTCCAACTGGGTCTACAGAACCCATTTTCAGCAGAGGCCAGGGGAGAAAAGCTCCAGATACAGTACAATACAAATACATTATAGTCCAAAAACAATAAAAGTGACATGAGGAATACTATACAAAAATAAGCTGATCTAACGTAAACTGGGTTACAAGATATACTACACATCTGGACAATTCTATAGTTATATCATAGACAATTTTAGTCACTCTAACAACATATACGTAGCCTATGAGTAGATAAAGTGTACAAAAGTAGTATGTAGATAGTACAATGTATGACATTGGTTATTATAGTACATGAAAAATAAAATATTGGTTTCAGTTAAGAAAATAACAGCAGAAGAGTTAGTGATGCAGAAAGAGAGAGTTAAGGAGAACAGAGGCATTACAGACCGAGCAGTAGCTTAAGAATATGATATAGCAACAGAGAAGGGGTTACGAGAGACATATGGATCTTGTAGACTGAGAAGGAGTGAGATGCAACAGAAGAAGAAGAAGAAAATGAAGCTAGCGTGGAAGAAGAGGAAGAGCTGAGCATTAAGCCGGATTTGTACAGGAGCAGAGCCATGTATTTCTGAAGAAACAGCATATACCTAATCATGTTCAGTTTTGGTTTATGCAGTTTCATGCAATATGCCATGTCACTGCAACATGCCATCCTTTTCATATAACATTTTTGAACCTGTTCCAACTTTCTTATTTTTTTGAGTCCCATAAATTCAGTACACCGCCCTATACTCTATAATAGGTTAACATAACCTCTGGATATCTGGAAAAAAGTATTCTAAGAATATCCTTGATAACTGAGTAACTTTCTCTTATTACTGTATTGCCATTATATTCAATGTGAAATCTCCATCCATCATAATGCCCAAGTCTATTGCATACAGACACAGAGCTAGGAAAGATATTATTACTAGCAAAATAAGTACATTGACTGTTATTCACACCAAAATGCAATAGGGTTCACTTTTCAGTGTTAAAACTTATTCTATTAAACATATCCCAGACCTGTAAAAAAATAAATAAATAAAGGTAGTGTTATAATTTCATCTTATCCTAGATAACAGATACCACTGATCCCACCTTACATCATCACCAAAGTTTGATGTCCATATGTGTTGTGATAAAGTTTGACAAATACATATTGAATAAAAAGGCGGATAATCAGAAGCCTTATGGAAGACCTCTCTTCACTGATGCTCATCATTAGATCACTCCTGCAGTGCCTAAAACAATATGGGATGTCCTGCCAAGGATCGGACACTGCCGGTCAGCTTTCTAATGCTTTAGGGCTCCTTCCACAAGCCCTAGCTACTGGTATGCATGAGAGATGCACAGAAAGCCAGTGGCAAGGCCACCAAATATTTCTGAACGTTCTTACTGCCAAAGATTGAATTCCTCCACCAACTTCAACAGACAAAGTCAGCTACTTCACAGCTGGGTAGATATGTCTCCCATTGAGGATTACCTTCCACGTTTACATTTTTTTTTTTTAAAAAAGAAAGTGTTTTTTTTTTTTTTTTGTTTGTTTTTTTTTTTTGGATATTGGATTTTAGGGCATTTCTGTCTACTGAAATGCTTGTTGCTAGAAAACTTTACTTTTTTTTACAGTGGAACTTCTCGGAGGGAATTTCTGTGTGTAATTGTGTTTTTCTTCTAAATCTACATACATTTTACTTCAGAACCTAACTTTTCTGTGTGGATTGTACTTTACTGGACATGGCGGTCTTTCATTATTTTTTCAACAAACCGTTTACTCTTTGGTCAGAAACGCAGACCAACCCTTCTCAGTTCCATTGACCATTGACTACTTATCAGGCACTATACTTGGCTGTAATCTGGTCCTAAGTCCCTGTGAGAATTGCCAACTCTCTTGTAAGTTTTAGCAAATTTTGTAGAGAAAATTGCACTGTTTATACATTACTTTGTTGTGAGGGGCTTGGGCAAGTGGGTTTTGTAACTTGAGACTGAAAGAGCTTAAAGGTTTGCAAAGCTTGCCTGCTGGATCTGAGTTCTGACAGGATATCCCATACTGCTAAAGGCTGCTGCAGCAGTAATCTATTCGAGCATCTACTGCTAATGGCAAGTTTACTTACACAAGTGTACTTTCTGACAACAGAAAGAACACTGTTTAACCATATCTTACACTTTGTGAATACAAGACAGCTTTCAACTCACCAAGAAAAATGTCTATTAATACCAATATTTCATAAAAAGCTTTGTATAAGGAATGGAGTAAAAGCCTTAGAAGGATCCAAATGTATAACTTCAGCAGGAATCAGTTATCCATTGCTTCAAAGACATTTCCATATAAATTCAAAAAATGGTGGCACATGAACTCCTATAGAAAAAATAAGTGTTTATTAATGCCCAGGTGGACAACTATATCAAATGCGATTATATACAAGGTAACCTTTTGAAAACATTTGCATAACTTATAAGTTAAGTGTATAGGTCTGTAGCTGTTAACATCATTAACTCTCTTACCCTTAGGGTATAGGCATCAGGGTAGCTTCTCTCCCAGTCTCAGAAGCAAATGCATTGTCTAATGTGCACTGTTAAGAAAAAGGCCACATACAGTAAGACAACATTTCATGTCCTTCTGCTGCATCAGAGAGCAACCAGGTCAGTGCTTTAAAACAGATATTATCAGACAAGGACATGATTCAATAGCCTATGTCATAGTTACATTGTTTATGGTATCATTACTGGAGAATTCTGACTATTAATCTATTGCCACTGGTGCTGCTATACACACATAGTGTAATTCTCCAGTTTGTAATATTTTCTGAGATCTACCATGCTTACAAAATGTTTTCTTGTTGTTTGCTGAAAAAATATACCAGTTTCACTCAATAATTTGTTTTAGAATGTATTTATCTTTAAAATTGCATCATCACATTATGTTAACTTCCCTTGATCCTTTGTGAGGGGAACTTCTGAAGTACAATCAGTGATGTTTCTTTTTAACTAAAGTCTGTATGGATGTATTCAACCACGGTGGCGTCATCTTATTTTACCATAATCTTTACAGACTGAGATAGATTTCTGTATAGTCGTTTTTAGTCTACAATAAAATAAAGTTGGGCAATAAATATGTACTGCCTCTGACCTTTTAAAGCATTATGATTTCAGTGCTTTGCATCATTCCATCTGTTCACTACAACAAAACTTTCTGAATGACCTGTTTCTGATTCATTTGATCTCCTGCTTCACAATATTTGATGCGAGTTGTCTTACTTGCTTAAATGTGTTGCCTTTAATGGCCTGTAGAACACCTGCTCTTTTAAGCAGCTCCCAGTTTTAACTGTCCTTCTCCAACAGTTTACTGATAAAAAAAAATCCCCATCCAAAATAATTCTAATAACCAAACTCATCTCAACTTTAATTTTAATATTTTATCAAAAAGCACTTTAAAACACGGATACAATTTTGTACTACCATGAGTGGAACAAAAATCTTACTAATGCCAGTTAAAAGTATGAAAAACATACATGCAATCTTCAAAACTGTGGAACAAGGGAATACATATTAAATCCAAGTACATGGTACTATGGAGTATTCCCAGTATTCCCCCTCTCAGAGGAACAGAAATCTCGGAGTTAATGCACATAACTAGAAAGGCTATGGGGCTGAATCCCATTTGCAAAAATGCTTTAAAGGTACAACACCAAGATTTGCAATGTGCTATTTTTTCAGTTTGCATTACAGTTTATTTCTTGAAATGCTGGGACCAGAAATAGCAGATCTCAGACTTCTGACAGGTATCCAGATCATACATGTTTTCATAAAAAAGTGACACATGACCCATCAAATGTAACTTTTTTTTGAGAATCTGCTAGTGGATATAGCTAGACATACTCAGCGTATTCAACTGAGTACTTTGAGAGCAGATCTCTTTTAGAAAGAGTATGGATTAAAGTGACTAAAAGATGTATACAACTGTGTAAAGAGCAGCAAGACAAATATGAAAACAGCTTACTTACATGCAGACAGACTTGATACAGTGGAGCAACACCTACAAATGTTGCATAATTGATCATTATGTAGGAGACAGCATTTAGACAGATGTATGCATTTTATACAATGTCGGGGGCAAAAAAAGGTTGCAAAGTACAAAATATTAATTTCTGACTAAAGCCCCTTCTACTATATCCTATTTCAGACAATTCTACATTCTTGACATAAGTTTGATCTTTGTCTAATGGCTGTCTTCTCATCTGTTGACAAAAAAATGCAATGACAATGGTTGCCACTTCTAACTATATGACTGCATTATAAATACTGCTGCTTCAGTTATTATGCACATGCATACCTCTCCAGTAGCTGACAATGCTTGTACTCCAATCAACATGGGTTATAATCTTAAAGACCTTAAGGGTCTGTAAGCTTTACTACATGCTTAACATTCTCTTGAGATACAATTACAGCAGCGTGTACTATATACTATCTTTAACATGGGACAGTTTAATACAATTATTTATTTTTTTTATGGTACACTCAAAAGTACTGAATTCAATGACCAAATGGATGGTTGAAGCACAGAAGTTAATAGTAAGCACAGTCTATTCAAGAGGAAGGGCAAAAAGTAGCAATGATTCCAGTGGTACTTTTCTGGAACTATTTACTTTTTTTTTTTTACTATACCTGTCTGCATCAGCTTTGTCTCATAGCCCTTCCTCTATTATCTGTTCACCCTCTCCATATTCTGTAACACATGCCCAACCAGCCCCACAAACAGGGAAATACTTAGTTTACGCAGCTGAGGAAAAATGCCCACAGGAAATCACGGCATCCTGGTACAGTGCAATCCTGTCAGCTACAGTGTGCTTTTATGAATGCCCAATCCACTGTCCTAACCACTTCCAAAGTGCATGACATATTCAGGTGCAGGGCTAGTATCACTGGTCTTCACCCCACAATCTGCTATTCCTTGGCTGTAACCTCCAGCCTCAGCCACCTACTTCCTGCAGGACAGGTGAGCTGACAAAAATGTTAGCATTATTTGTGTAATAAATTATATGGCACATAAGATGGAAAAGCTATGATGGGTAAATTGACAAAAATGCTTGTATTTACAATCCAAACAGGTGATACTACAAAAAGGTTGGAAAATATCTAGTCTTTTTTGCAGATGAAACCAAGGTCTACAACAACACTGAAACACAAGGTAGGACACATCAGAAAGGATTAAACGGGACTTACTTTAAGAGGGATGACAAGAAACATGGGTGCAACAAAGTTTCAAGGGAAGTCTACATGAAACAAGGGGAAATGACAGATGTAACAAAGGAAAGTGAGAAGCCAGAGGGAGAGGTACCCCCAGTAGTAGACAACAAGGAACTCCGTAAAGACAGTTGCAAAAACATCATTTGCAGTCCTATACACAACTCTGAGGCCATATGCTGGATGGAGGCAGACTGCAGGAAGGCTGCTCAGTTGTTAAATTGTGTGACACACTGCTAGCTGCAATGGCTGCTGAGCCTATGGAGCGCTATGCATTTAAGGGCAAGACACAGCAGGCAGGGGTAGGCAAGCCTCAAGAAGGAACAATTGCTTTTTGGGAAATATAAGCAGCAGAGAAATAGGTAAACTATACTCCCTGTTTCCTAAATCCAGAGTTGAGAAAGGATTGTGTCAAGGAGTTCTACAGACGATGGATTTGAGCACAGGAATCAGAATGAAAGATGCCTCTGTAATGTGGAGAGTGAAAGAGATCCCTGAAGCCTGACTGGAGAGAAGGAAGGTTTTGAGTGGAACACATTCATACCCGTTTGTCTAACTGTAAATAATGATTTACACAAAAAAAAAATCTGCAAAGAACTTCTGGGAGAATGATATGCACTTCCTAAAGCTGTTGCAAAAGAGAAAGAATATTTGTCATTTATACTGGTTGTGTAGAAGGAGGCATTTTTTTTCTTTTCTGTGTGTTGGGCTTTGTAAATACACCTTATACCTTCTGAGAAAGCTGTTTCACTATTAAATGCTATGTAAGAAAAAACAATTTAGTAAACACTGAAGACAAGCAGGAAGACAGTGAAGAAGGGCAGGAAGACACTGACAACACAGCAATATTCCAATATCTCAAGGGAACTGGCACAGAATAAGCAATCATTTTTCATTAAAGTGCATTAAAAAGTGAACAGGCCTGACTGAGAATTACAAAGGAGTAGTGAATGCATGCAGCACATATCCCACTTATTCATTCATTCACTTACTTTTTGTTGACTAGATTTGTCCCACTAGGCCTGAATGCAATGTGTGGTAAGAATTACTGGGGAAATGCAGGAATTCTATGTCAGGCATCTTAACTAAGCAAGACTTGCAGCTTATTGACTTTGTACAAAATAAGGCACATTAAAAGTTCCAGTGACCTTTCATTATCTTCTGACAAATTCACCATGGCTGGTCTCAGTTATTTAAGTTTGAGTTGCCTGTTTCCTGTATAAAAGGCAGGTCTACAAAATGCTGGGTTTCTGTATCATCACTTACACGTAATACTGCACAGGGATAATAAATGATTCTGCTCATGATGTACAAGACACAGTTTGTAAAAGACAATGTTACAAGTTGTTAACTGATGCATAGTAGCTGTATGTTTAAGGGTTTAATTCTACATTGCATTGGCCTAAACTTTTTTTCTGGGAAAACACTTATCTAAACAAACTGATGTTCTATTTAAGTTGTGTCTTTCGGCTTATCCCGGTTAGGGGTCACCACAGCAGAACTCCGGTCTGCTAATGTTTGGTAGTGGATTTTTGTGTGCAGAGTTACCAGCCCTGACGCACAACCTTCAATGAAAGCACGCCCATTCACTCATGCCTCCACACAGAAGACGCTCTAGCCGAGAATCGAACAGGACAACGTCTTGCTGTGAGGCGACAAGGCTACCGCAGCACCACTACCGCGGTTCTTTATTTAAACCTGCACTTCATGAGGTATGCACTGTAAACTTAAAGAAGACTTACTAACTGTAAGTTCATTCATTTTAAATACGTCCTAACTGACAGATTGTGAAACTGATCTAATGTGAAATTGATCTAAAGATATAAAATCTGTTTGTTCAAAAATTTGCATACGTTTTTCTTCAAACCTCAACAACTTTTTTTAACAGGCTTGCAAACCTGCCCCTTCCACTCAGTATCAAAAGTCGTCCGTTTTCCTGTCCTTCGGAGTCATTCTGCATTAAATTATCTATCTTCCACTAGGAGGATTTGCACCCTGCAAAAAATATTTTTCAGTGTAGACAGTAAATAAACAGACACATTTGGGTGCCACTTAGTAAGCTGCTAAAATCATCTGTACCACTGCCTTGCTCAACAAGAGTTTCTTCCCACAGGCCATTAGACTACTAAACTCACTAACTCCACACCATGTTGAACTCTCAACTCTGAAAAAAGGCTACTGAAAATTCCGACAATACCGTATATATATATATATATATATATATATATATATATATATATATATATATATATATATATATATATATATATATATTTTTTTTTTTTTTTGTGCAATAACTCCAATGAGATTCTTAAATTTATATTTTTGTGCACTAATCAAAGCTATACAGCAACTGTGCAATAATGACTACCATGGAAAAAGTCTCCTGCATGAGCAATCAATATGTATAGTAGTTAGAGTTTAAGAAAATAATGTGTTTCATGTCAACAGTAGCTGTTGTACTGTAGATTGTCTACATGTGGAAATGCTTCCACCTTGAGATGGAGTAATGACATTTTGCTCAGTGATGCACAAGCTGTACAGTTCGAATGACAAAGTTCAGTGATGCACAAGTTGTATAGTCCAAATGACAATAAAGTTCAGTGATGCACAAGTTGTATAGTCTGAATGACAATAAAGTTCATTGATGCACAAGTTGTATAGTCTGAATGACAATAAAGTTCAGTGATGCACAAGCTGTACAGTCTGAATGACAATAAAGTTCATTGATGCACAAGCTGTACAGTCTGAATGACAAAGTTCAGTGATGCACAAGTTGTACAGTCTGAATGTCAATAAAGTACAGTGATGCACAAGTTGTACAGTCTGAATGACAATAAAGTTCATTGATGCACAAGCTGTACAGTCTGAATGACAATAAAGTTCATTGATGCACAGGTTGTACAGTCTGAATGACAAAGTTCAGTGATGCACAAGTTGTACAGTCCGAATGACAATAAAGTTCACTTTGACCACCGAGTCTGCAGCCATTGCTATGAAAGAAAAATGACACTTAAGTTGTTAATGTACATTGGGCTTGTTAAAGCATTATATCTTGATATGTACGGCTTTCTTACCTAGGAGCAGCTTGTCTTGACTTTAATGTATGGCTTTCATAACCAAAAATAATGTTATTAATCTTTCCATGCTCTCTTGTCCTGTTGAGTTACATTATATTAGAAAAAGCACTTACACTGCTGTTTAAACCTTCCCTTATCTCTATTATCATGGATTGTTTTTCTTGGGCCAGTACCTCCATCTGTAAGGGATTCCAACTCAGTTAGCTCACCCTTGTTACACTCCCCCTACTATGCCCCCAATTTCCACCCATCCCCTCTTTATTTAAATTTATACTCCACATATTCCCCTTCTCATTCCCATCCCCTCCTTTTCCTACTACCTCATTGTCCGATACCCTTCACTCAAAACATGTACTACCTTATGTCACCTGACCTCCACACTTATTCTCCTCTACTGCTCTTCCTTTAAACTACTCTTCTCTACGGCTCTAACATTACAATCTATGCTTTTTATTCTCCATTTCCCTTGCACAATATTCACTTCTTACTCCTTAGCAAGTCCTTCTTCGGTACTATCCTTCCTTTCATAATACTGACCCCAAAAAGTAATATCCACAAACCATTATACACATTGCCTACTTCATTACTCTATTCCTAATACTTCCTCTAATTCACAATTTCACTCTCCTACACCATGGGATATTCCGCATTCCTCTACCTGACTATTCTCTATTAAAATCTTACCGTTCTCCACCCCCTTAATAAGGGATCACCTTGTCTGGAATCTCAAGTAAACTAATTCCACTCATGTTTTTTCCCCCCTAACCTTCCTCCTTTCTCCTTTAACATCTTTTCCTTTTCATTCAGCTAGAATCTCCCCCTAACTACTCCACGGTCCTCTTTATCTACCATGTTATTCTGGTGCATCTTCACACTCTATGCTTCAGTTTATGTCACTTTACTGCCTGCCATGGTAGTCTCTCACTTTATTCAGACTCGCTCACTACCAGCCACCCTACATATACTCAGGCTAAACCCTCCTTCACATCTACTTCCTCAAATTTACTTAATGTCCAACTTAATCTCCTTTTCAAATACAAAGCTTCTAACTATTCAGTTCACTTTGATAACTCTCACATTTCCCTCTAATCCCTACATAGCATCTCACATAGTACACCTACTGCTCTATAAACAGCTACTCACACTCTGCACCATTTCTACTTTTCTGACTACTACTGCTTGCCAACTACTCCTTTCCTATTACCAAAAATACTCCCTACACTCACCATCACATCCCTTCTCTTTCTTCTAACCTGCTTTCCTCTTATCACACTCAAATAAATCCCATCCACCTACCACCCACCTAAAGTCTCCATCCCTCACAGATACATACACATCGCTCATTCAAAGTGTCCCCATCACTCTTCAACATCTCCATCCCACTCCCCCTTAAAGTAAAAATTGCCCCATGCATCTCTTATCATGCAAGAACCAAGCAGAAATATAATTTCCTACATCTCCCACCTCCAACATCTACGCCAGTCACAGACTACTACTTTTTGGAGATGTTCACCCCAACCCCGGACTTACTCACACTCCCTCTAAAAACCTTACCCCCCAACAGATACCACACCACCCTAACTCGGCTAAAAAGAATGCTACGTTATACTCACTCAATATACTCAGCATCATGAACAAAATGACTGAATTCCATGCTTGGATGGCCCAACACTCCACAGACATTATAACTATCACTGAAACATGGCTAAAACCCCATATTCCAGACAGCACATTCCTCCCTATTGGCTACAATATACTTCATCTTGCCGTCGAAACAAAAAAGGTGGTGGAGTAGCCATCTTATACTCTTGTCACCTTGAACATGTCACCTCTTCCAAATCCACCCCTTCTTTTCACCCAGCAGAAGTCCTAATTGCAAACTGTAAACTTAACGACCACAAAACCCTAACAACAGCTATATACATACCTCCCGGTGACAAAATTCCTATATTAGAACAAACATTATCTTGGCTCACACTGAATATATCTAACAAAACCACTATTCCAGGGGATATCAACATTAACTGGTCGTCCCTAACCAATAGCTCTGCTACCTCTTACCTAAACTTACAAAAATTCACACAACTAATCTCTGCCCCCACACACTTTACCAAACTAACTAATTCCTTCTCTACCACTGACTGGATACTCGTCTCAAATCCCAACTTATACCACCACCATAAAACTCTTCCTGACTCCATCAGTGACCACACACCTATTTGTATCCAAAGATTCTCCCCTTACCAGCATAGGCCACACAAATTTAAAGAACGTCAAAGACACTAATTTCAATCCTGACATTTTTAACAACATGTGGCCTCGATAAACTGGACCTTTCTGCCAAACCTACCCCTAGATGAAGCAGTTAAAAAATTCAACAACGTATTTCTAAATATCCTCAACTCCCTTGCCCCTCCCCCACACTATTAGAGTTAAATCCCAATTGCCCACCCACCTACAATCCTATAAAGAACTTTGAAACCTGGTTGAAAAATGAGTTAGCATCGAAAAGAAAAATTTCTACCTTAATACCTAGACTGCACATAACAAAAAACCCTAAAACATTCTGGGACTATATCAATCAAATCCTCCACCCTGGAAACCCCTCAACACCTAACCCCTGTCCTAACAATACCCACCTCGGAACAGCTACCATTTTAAATTCCTACTTTATAGACTCCATAAGCAAACTTATACCCACATCCAACTCACCTAACTCCACTTACACCCCCACACCACTACTAACCCAAAATATACACCCTACACCACTACTAACCCAAACAACATCTTTTCCTTCAAACTAGCCACTGACTACATCAAATATCTCCAATCCAAGCTCAAACCCTGCTCTCTCTCAGCCAACAAACTCCTCCACTTTACCTTAAGCTAGCTACAAACTCCACTGTTCAACCCATTTCCATCCTCATAAATTGATCAATATCTGAATCCATAGTCCCCTCACACTGGAAAAAATGTTATACCATACCCATTCACAAAGGTGGTAATTCCACTGAACTAACTACCGACCCATCGCTATATTCTTCCCCCCTCTCAAAAATATTAGAAAAGTGTGTATACACACACACACACACACACACACACACACGCACACGCACACACGCACACGCACACACAAATACTCAACTACGTACTCCAGAATAACATTTTCATCCCCACCCAACATGGCTTCCATCCCAACCACAGTACTTCAACTGTCCTCATCTCCTTTACCAACACTATATCCCTGGCTAGAGATAACAGCAAACTTGCTTTCTGTCTCTTCCTCAATCTCTCTAAAGCCTTTGAAAAAGTCTCCCTCCCCAAAACTCCTTTCTAAACTCTCCGACCTTAACCTCTCTACCCTCACCCTCAACTGGTTCTCTAATTACCTCTCCGACAGACAACAACCTGTCAAATGACAGGCCGCACTCTCTCCCTTCTCTCCCATCAAGATGGATGCTCCCCAAGGCTCAATCTTTGCCCCACTTTTGTTTAAATTTCTTCAGTAATCTTCTCTTTATATCCTGTTCACAGTCTACCATCGTTCAATATGTGGATAACTCTACCATCATCTGTACCTCCAATACTCTTTCTGACCTGCACACACTCACCCAAAATGCCTTCATCTCTGTAGAAAAACGGCTTACCAATAACCAACTAATTCCGAATCCCAAAAAGACCAAACTCCTGCTATTTCTCCCCAAATCACTCAACCAGCATCAACTGCACCATAACTTCAGTTAACAGCACTCCATCAACGTTGAAACCCAGCCCAAACTTCCTGGAGCCATAATAGATGATCAACTAAAATTCAACCTACACGTTCAACACTGTATATAAAAGAAAACATCAAAAACTAGGTCTTCTCTACAGAAATAAAAAAATCCTTACTAAAGACTCACATACTGTCCTTGCTCATGCCTACCTCCTACCCAGCCTACTCTATATCTCACAAATTCTTACCAACTTGCAAACAGGCCTGCTAAGAAAACTTGAAATCGCCTACAACAAAATGTCAGGTTTTCAACAAACCAAACCTATCTCTCACATCACTGCCACTCCCTCAAGGCTCTAAATTGGTTAGAACTCCCACACCAACTTCTATCCTCACAACTGCTTGCCATTCACAACATCCTTAATAAGCCCTCCTCATGCCCTAATCTCTCATCTTTCTTCATACACCTACTAGAAAACTCAGGAGCTCCAATCAACTACTTTTAGACGTATATAAACCTAAACAATCTATAGGTCAAAATGTATAAAGTCATACACCTGCACTTTTCACTGGAACAAACTCTCCCTGGCCATACGTACAGTACCCCACACACTAGAATTCAAAAAAGCACTCAAAGAACACCTCCAAAACTCCTGGACTTGCCTCTGTATATCACTATCTTACTGAACAGTTAATACTAACCCTGGTGACCCCTAACCCTCCACTTGCATTCTCACCTCTGCTCCAAAGAGTTGCTCTTTCTTATCTCTACTTTCACTTTCCTCTTACTCTTCCTACTGCCACCTACTGCTCTCAAAGACTCTCCCATCAGCTCTCCCTCACTTAAACTCTTTTACATCCACTTTCCTCCTCCTGGGTTCCTCCTATACTTACATAACAAAATATCCTATAATAATAATAATAATAATACAAAAAAAATCACAATTTCTATACTCTGTACACAATATATTATGGAAAATGTAATGTCTTGAACTGTGTGTGTTGAAAATGAAACAAATGTGTTGAACTATGTACAGTGGATATAAAAAGTTTATGCACCCCTGTTAAAATGCCATGTTTTTGTGATATAAAAAATGAGACCACAATAAATCATTTCAAAACTTCTCCCACCTTTAAAGTGACCTATAACATTTACAATTCAATTGAAAAACAAACAAATCTGTTAGGGGAAAAAAATAAAAAAATGTACAATATGCTGGTTGCATAAGGGTACAACACCCTTAAACTAATACTTTGTTGTGTGTGCACACCCTTAAACTAATAATTTGTTGAAGCACCTTTTGATTTAATTACACATTCAGTCTTCTTGGATACACACCTGCCCTCAATTAAAGAGACTCTGATTAACCCCAAATAAAGTTCAGCTGTACTAGTAGGATTTTCCTGACATTTACTCAGTTGCCTGCTACAGCAAAAGCCACGAATCGCAGAGAGCTTACAAAGCATCAAAGGGATCTCATTGTTGAAAGGCACCAGCCAGGAGAAGGATATAAAAAAAATTTAACAACATTGGATATACTATGGAACACAGTTGAAGACAGTCATAAAAAAGTGGAGAAAATATGGGACAACAGTAACATTGCAAAGAACTGGACAACCCTCCAAAAGTGATGAAAAGACGAGACGAAAACTGGTTAGGGAGGCTGCCAAGAGACCTACAGCAGCACTGAAGGAGCTGCAGGAATTTCTGGCAAGTACTGGTTGTGTACTACATGTGACAACAATCTCCCGCATTCTCCATATGTCTGGACTATGGGGTAGGGTTGCAAGACGGAAGCCTTTTCTTATACAGAAAAACATCCAGGCCCAGCTAAAATTTGCAAAACAATACATCAAGTCTCCCAAAAGCATGTGGGGAAATGTGTTATGGTCTGATGAGACCAAGGTTGAACTTTTTGGCCACAATTCCAAAAGGTATGTTTGGAGCAAAGTCAACACTTCACATTACCAAAAGAACACCATCCCAAAGGTGAAGCATGATGGTGGCAATATCATGCTTTGGGGTTGCTTTTTTTCAGCTGGCACTGGGACTTTTGTCAAGGTAAAGGGAATTATGAACAGTTCCAAATATCAGTCAATTTTGGCACAAAACCTTCAGGCTTCTGCTAGAAAGCTGAAGAAGAAGAGGAATTTCAAGTGCAAATCAACAAAGGAATGGCTTCACCAGAAGAAAATTAAAATTTTTAGAATGGCCCAGCCAGAAGCCAGACCGAAATCCAATAGAAAATCTGTGGATGACCTGAAGAGGGCTGTGCACAAGAGATGCCCTCGCAATCTGACAGATTTGGAGCGCTTTTGCAAGGAAGACTGGGCAAATATTGCCAAGTTAAGATGTGCCATGCTGAAAGACTCCTACCCAAGAAGACTGAATGCTGTAATTAAATCAAAACATGGTTCAACAAAGTATTAGTTTAAGGGTGTGCACACACAACAAAGTATTAGTTTAATGGTGTGCTCACTTATGTAACCAGCGTATTGTACATTTTTTTATTTTTTATATTTTTACCCTAACAGATTTGTTTGTTTTTTAATTGAATTTTACAGATTATAGGTCATATTAATGGTGGGAAAAGTTTTGACATTTTAACAAGGGTGTGTAAACTTTTTTATATCCACTGTATGTTGAAAATATTACAAAATTTATGTAGGAAACTATGTAGTTTATTTTTGTATAATGTACTCTGTAGTCATGTGGAGCTTTCTCCCTGGGCCTCTGCTGAAAAAGGGCTCTGGCTCAGTCGGAGTTTCTCAGTCAACAAATGTCAAATAAATAATAAATAAAAATAAATAAATATAACCTGGAGTAAATTAATATACTTTATAAAAAAATAACTATTCCCAATCTACTCTCCTCTAAAATCACTCTTTGTAGTGACGTTATTCCAGCTCCAGCCCCTCAGCCTCATCCATTCCCATCCTCCTCTACTCCTAACTCCTGTACACCCACAAAACCTTTCCTTATCTCCCTTAATATTCATACTATTCTAAGCAAAGTTACACACCTTCAACTATGGTTTCTTCAATACTCAGATATTACTGTCATTATCAAAACATGGCTAACAATTTTCTTACCCCTCAAAACTAGCATACCAACCATCCAAAATGCAGAACTTCTTATCTCTTCTCAATGTTAATAAACATAAGTCGCTATGGAGACTTGCCCTATACATACCACCAAATAACTGTATTAGCTTATTAGAAGAAATTCTTTGCTGGACAACTACAAATATTACTAATGAAACCATTACCTTAGGAGACATTAACATTGACAGGTTATCTGAGACATCTAACATCCCACCTACTAGTCTTAACTTGTATGGGTTCAAACAACTAATCTCTTCTCCTACTCAACTCAACAAATTGAACATAAAAATTCTGTCCTCGACTGGATACTTGTCTCTGACCCCAGCAAGTATGCTAACACTGGGGTACTATCTGATTCCCTTAGCGACTATCACCCTATATTCACCAACAGAGAAACTGCCCACCAGCTGAAAAAAAAATCAGTACAAAACCACCCAAACTCTTTCTAACTTTCAGCCTGACACACTCAGTTTACTAAAATCCTTTAACTGGTCTCTACTCAAAACAAACTCCTAGACAAAACTGTCACTAAATTCAATACATTCATGCATACTTTAAATACCCTTGCCTCTAACAGAAAAAATACTAACCCCTCAATGATTCATTCAACTAGTATTCTCATGTGAAAACAGGACAAAGCATGGAAACAATGGCATAAAGATAAAACCCCTCAAACTTTACATCTATACAAAGAGTTGCATAATATGACCAAGGAGCAAATTCACCTAGACCAAAAAAAAAAATGTGTGTGTTTCTGGACCTCAATTTAAAAAACTCCTCAACCTGGTTCTCCTTCCTCAACAAGCCTGTATCTGGA
Organism: Protopterus annectens; assembly: GCF_019279795.1. Lineage (NCBI taxonomy): Eukaryota > Metazoa > Chordata > Ceratodontiformes > Protopteridae > Protopterus > Protopterus annectens. The sequence goes on along the minus strand of NC_056745.1, from coordinate 141,604,827 downwards.
CTCATCTCCCTCAGAATTGGCTACCAAATTTAACACTGTTTTCATAGACATCATAGCCTCTCTTATTTATTTAACATTTGTTAACCGGGAAAGTCCGACTTGGAACAAAGCCAATTTTCAGCGGAGGCCCAGGGAGAAATGCTCTAGACGCAGGTCTCTTACCTCCAGCTCTCCCCAACCTCTACTAACCTTGACATTCCTGCTTTTAATCTCCAGTCTGTCTGCACACTATATGTTAAGACAGCTACTAAAGAAACTGAAACCTTGTTCATCTTCTGCTGATGATCTCTGTGATGATGTGAGCTATTTATTGCCAGCTATGCCAGGAGACATAGGGCAGTTCATGTGTAACATATTCCAGCACAGCTAGCTGGAATTTTGTAAAGAATTATGTTATTTGTATATCAAACTGGTTTGCATAGATGTTTGTGTTAAAAATGTATTTGTAAAGCTGCTTGTGTTACAAATGTACCAACAGTGTACCTGCTGGACAGAAAAAGAACTATACATATATTATTGCAACTGCTAAAATGTATATATACTGGAAGAGAAGAGGTTAATCACAGTCCAACTAACTTTGAAAAATGTTCTGAAATTAAATTACTGGATTACTGGATCTACACCATAAAGACTGTATCTTACAGTTCTGAATGCAGCCAGTCTGGAAAAACAAGTGCTAGGAAGCCTTCTTCGTGGTCTTTGGGGGGAAGGGTGGAGGTTTGAAATTGTTTTATGACTTCCAGGAGCTGCAGCAGATCTTAGAAAGGCTCTTTGTGAGTGCATTAATGACACATATGTGCTAAATCCTGACTGCTTCTAGCCAAGAGGGGTAGCATGGGAACCAGAAGTCAGATGACCAGATGTATTTGATGTGATCCTGTAATCTGGGACAAAAAAAGAAGTTGTGTACTTACCATAACGTTCCATGTGTGTTGTCCATCTTGACCTTTATTCTCACTGATGGGTCAGATCCGATATATCAGATCAGTCTCAGCCTTCTCAAAAGCTCAAGGTCTTCAGAAAAGCTCCTACAACCTTCCCTACCCATAATGCAGTTCGCTAACTTCCTCAGATGTTGTTTGCCCCGATCAATTCATATGAATGAAAAAAACTCCCTTAATGTGTGTGTGTGTGTGTGTGTGTGTGTGTGTGTGTGTGTGTGTGTGTGTGTGTGTGTGTGTATATATATATATATATATATATATATATATATATATATAAATAAAAGTATACATATAAATGGGCCAAGGCAGTATTTCCGAGGCTATGGAGATCTGCAAACCCAATAACTACTCAGTCACCCAGGAGTACAGGAAAGAAGTATGGAGGGTGGGTTGTAAGAATAAAGGTCGAGATGGACAACACACATGGAATGTTATGGTAAGTGTGTTATTGTTAATCTCGCTTTTATTCTCACTGATGGGACCACGTCATAAACAACCTGACTCGAGTGGCTCATGGGAGTATATTCCTCAGAACCATAGAACCCAAAGAGGCTCTACTCCTAAAGGCCAAATCCACTCTGTAATGAGTAATAAAGGTATGAGGTTTTTCCCACGTAGCTGCAGCACACATGTTATCCAAAGGTAACCTTGCTTGGAGAGCTGCAGATGTAGCTATCACCCTGGTGGAATGAGCTTTAACAGGGAATGGAAGAGGAAACCTGGCAATTAGGGGAACTGGAGTAGCCAGGCTGTCAGTTTGAGATTGTGTAGGCTGGGATGTACCATTCCTGACAGGTGAGTCAGAAGGTCTGGAGCAGGGTCCAGAATCTATGGTTCATCCCGAAGATGAGGCTAAAGGAAGGGAAAACAGATTTGACGAGGCCCATAGGGGGCAATCAAGTTTACTGTAGTCTTCAACAAACTTGCTTTCAGTATCAACTTGGGAATCAGAGGGATTGGAGGGAAAGCACAGAGGAGTCCCAGAGCCCAATAGTGAACAAGTACATCCCTTTGTGACTCCCACATGGGTGGGATCAGGGCAAAGTAGTTGATGCATTTGGCATTGGCCGGTGATGCAAAGAGATTGCAGCAAGGCTGGCCCAATTTCCAGAAAATCTTTTCCACAACTTTCTGACTGAGGGACCACTTTCTGAAAATTGTAAATTTTGACATGGCTCTAGAGCAGATTTGTCGTAATTTATGGTAATGCCTAGGGAGGAGGTCTCTGGTCCTGCGGGGAATTCTAGGATGACTCTTTTTATGAGCAACTTTTGAATCTCTAGTGTTGCTTGTTCCTTTTGACTGGGTGGAACGTCCGGAACTGATTTGTTTTCAGGAGCGGGGAAGGAGAAGGGAATGATGTATCCTCTGGATATTATGTCCTGCACCAATTTGTCATTTGTTAAGTTTTGCCATGTTTCATGGTGCAAAGACAAACAGCTCCCGACTGCCTCTAGAGACAAGCAGTCGGTCACTCCTTCAGTCAAGGATCAATCCTTCAAGGGTCTGGAAAGAAAGATTCTCTTGAGCCCTGATTCTGCGAGCTTCCCCTGCCACGAGGGCAGTATCTTCCATTATGGTTCCCCCCTCTGCTTCTGGGGGAACTTCTACTTTGTGTGTCCTGGAAAGACCTCTGTGATTTTCTGAACCACATTTTCTCACTACCTCTCTGACCATTACGGACTGGTCTGGTAGGTGTGAAAAAAAGTAATCCAATGGCAGATAAGGTCTTAACTTCCTGCTCACATCTCGTAAGCGTTTCTTTAACTTTAAGCAAAAAGAGAGATGAGCCATCAAAGGGGGCATTAACGAAGGAAGACTTGAAAGGCTCAGCAAAACTGCAAATGCACATCCAGGCCTGCTTCCTTATAGAGATGCCTGAATGCACTGCTCTACTCGCTCCATCTGCTGCATATGAAATGAGTCCCATGAGAGAGCTGATGACAGAATTGAGGGTGGCGACCTGAGCACTGAGTATCTGCTACTGCGTCAGCTACAGCTCCTTGGAGGGAGTTTGAAATTTCCTTTAACAGCTCCCTCTGTAGTCTCATGAAATGGATAAGGTAGTTCAATGACCGCAAAGTAAAGGTCACTGATGAAAAGACATGCTTCCCATACCTATCCATGGTCCTGGAATCCTTATTCTGAGGATGGATAGAGGAACTGGTCTTGGATAGTTCCTTTTCTGTGGCCGCCGCCAAGACCACGGCATTACCTGCTACACTTTTCATTAAAAATGACTTATCCTTTGCAGCTGTAATGTATTTTTTGGCCTCCTAGGAGTAGGTTCTATAGAATCTGGGTTCTCCCAAGCCTTTTGAGAGATTAAATCAATAAGCTTGTAGGAAGGAGGGGTCACCCAAGAGTCTGAAGAGCGAGACCCAACGGCCTTCATGTATACTGACTCCTCGGGCAAAGGGGAGATGGATTGCCAATTACCTCTCTGCTTTAAAATTTCCAGGATGTCTAAAAAAGAGACATCTTCAGGAAATGACCGTGGGGACCCTTCTGCTTCATTGAGGTCGGTATCAGACATGATGGCCTCCTCTGGGGAGTCCGGATGCTTCCTCTTGCATGTCCTCTTCCAAAGGACTTCCTCAGTGGGGTACCCACTGGAGGTTTCAAAGAGGGTGGAGTTCCCTGAGGGACATCCTGAGTCCTGAGATCTCTGCAGTCCTGTGGACAAGTGTAAGAAGGCAAAGACACCTGCACACAGAGGTGGAAGGAAAATCCAAGGAAGATTGTGTCTGACTGGGAAGTAGTCATCACCCTCCTCATGACTTCAAAGTCAGTCCGGCCCTGCTCCGACAAACTCCCCAGATCCAACAAATGGGTTGTCAGAACCGATGGAATTTCTAAAGCAGAGGACCGAAGCTCCGAACCAGAGGTAGGAGCCAAACTCATCCACGCCGTGGCCCCCAGAGGCAGGGTCGGAACTGGAGAGATTCTAGCCAGCTCCGAGGACCCGACAGGACACAGTTTGTTCCCAGAGGTCTCCTGCTCTGACTGGGTGGAAACACTCTGGGCAGATACCGGATCCAAGGAGCCAAAGGGTCCCGGACCCTATACAGACACAAGCTGGATGTCAGAATCTTTCGGCTCTGAAACGGAGGGATGGATTGGAGGAGGAGCAGGTGGCCAAAGGGGAAGACTGTGTCTGATCCAATAATAACTTGGCCAAAGTAGGTGTTTTTAACAGCATCTGCACCACCTTATCCACGTCTTCATTGGAGAGACTCCTGTTCGACCGCCTAGAAAGGGTAGGAGATCTGGATCTTGTTAGGAATTGAGAAGGGATCGGCTCCATGGAAGGAGATCAACTCCGATATAGGACCTCAGAGGGAAAAACTGACTTCAGAGCCTAGTCTTGGATCCAGTAATTGCTAACTGCTTCGATGGTTCCATTGGAGAAGACAGTTAAGGCTGTTTCTATTTCGGCTCCAAAGATGATTTTGCAGCTGGAGAAGAACAGTTCATTAATTTCTCAAATTTCTCTGATTTTGAAGATGAGGATGTGGGAGATATAGCCTCAGAAAATAGGGTTTTTAACAACCCCTTTAGAATCAACTTGTTTTTGCACTCCATGAGCACTCTCTGATTAAAGATATGACAAATCAAACAGGATTCTTGCAGATGAAGAGGCCCAAGCAGTACACACACAAGGTGCGCAAGTCACTAAGGGGGCATCTTTTTACTACATTGCTCGCAATTTTTAAAGCCAATAGGCTTCCCTTCTTTTTGAGGCATTCTAAACTACTAGGAAAGAACGGTACACACTCTCTGACACCAAAAGACAAAACTAGTCCTCTAAATTTAATGGACTCCTGAAAGAAATAAGAAAACCCTTTTTTGTTTTTCTTTTTTTTTAATAATTGAAGGGAAAGAATGGGGGGGGGCATTCTCTAACTAAAACAGACATTAGTTTGACACTCTCTAACTTAAATGGATGTTAACAAGGGACACACAGGAATGAACACTCATTCTAAAACTTACATTAAAATTTAAGTAAGATAGAAAAAGGTAAGTGGAAGGGGGAGAAAGGAAAAACACCCTCTAACTAAAATGGGCATAAGTTAGATGTTTTCTAACTTAAACAGATGCTAACAAAGAGCACTAAATAGGGAACTAACAGGAAAATCTACATTGAAACAAGTAGGTAAGGTAGGGATAGATATCCCAGAAGAAAAATCTAACATAAAAAAAGTTTAACTATAAAAGTAGAAAGAGCAATAAAGAACTGATCTATGTTGATCCATCGAAAGTACATTTCATCGAAACATACATCGAACTCACTTCCATGAAAGTGCATTTTATCGAAAATGCACTTTCGCAAAACAAAAAAAAAACAGTACTGACGTTTATGCAGAGGGGAAGCCCCCCTGCACCCCCACACACCCTACTTTAATATTCTCACTCTGAGATCGTACTACAGTGGGGAAAAGGGAATATTCCCTTACCCCCACTGTGCCATGATCTAAGCAACAGTTTGTTTAGCTGTACAATCAATAGTAGAGTTGATGTTTTCAGCGAAAGTGCATTTTCGACAAAATGCACTTTCGCAGAAATGAGATCTACCATGTACGTTTCGATGAAACGCACTTTCGATCATAAGACCAGGACCCTAAAGAACACATTTAGCCCAGAGCTTGTTAATGAACCTCCTTGGCAGCATGGCAAACGAGATCTGAGGAAGTTAGGGAACTGCATTACGGGTAGGGAAGAATGCCCACAAGCTTTACTGAAGACCTTGAGCTTTTGGAAAGGTCAAGATGGACCTGACCCATCAGTGAGAATAAAGGCAAGCTTGACAACACCACATGTGATATTTTAATACTAGGTGAGAGAGAAGCCACAAAGCAGTCTGTTTTTGTAACCTGACAAGGAAGGACCCCTTCACCTACTTCGGCTTGCCTTGCTCTAGTAAGTAACCAGGGGAACAGTAATTCTTTAGATCAGTCAGGAAAAATATAGCGAGATTAGTTAAGTATTGTTTTTCTGTAACTGTGTGAACCTGTCCACCTGTGCTATTTTTAATACTTCCTGTGATTGAAACTCTGGTGTTTATTGTAAATACATGTTTAGTATCTTCAAGTTCTTTTATTTATTATTAAATATATTTAAACTTTCTCTGTATCTGGTCCTTTTGAAAATATTTTAACCTTTGAGAGTGCTTATACTTATTTGGTGGTACTGCAGCTACTCCGGAAAGCCTTGCTTTGTGGTCAACATTACCACTTGTATTAATATTAATTTCACTCAGTATAACTGAGTGCACTTGCAAGAGCCTTAGAGTAGCTGGCTTTAGAATGTCTGGTGGTGGTGTATCTACTTTATAGTCTGGGCAGAAGGGGGCACAGCTAGAAAACCTGTACTAGCCTTTCCCATGTGTGTGTGTGTGTGTGTGTGTGTGTGTGTGTGTGTGTGTGTGTGTGTGTGTGTGTGTGTGTGTGTGTGTGTGAAAATCAAATCTCAAAGAGTGTGTGCGCCAGGGGCATGAAGCACTGGTTTCACAGAGAGAGTGGCTTGGACACTCAGCTGAGGTCTCAACTCTATAACTGTGCCAGTAGGGAGTCTTACTGGGGACCTGGAGGGAGAAAGATAAAGAAACCCAGACCGCGGACTGAGTGTGTTCTCTGTGTACTCTTAAGGGAAAGTGTGCTTGATGCAGACAGCTGCATTTGGAAATACTGGGTGTATCCATTTTTGTTCCAAGTGAATGTCCCTCTCCAATGCCAGTGATGAGGATTCAGGTTCCTTGATTACTGGCCCAGAGTGGGGACATCACAATCTCCATGATGAGTACCTTAAGCTCTTTGCAGACTTTACTGCATGTTACTGCATGTTGTGTCTTTCGGCTTTTCCCAGTTAGAGGTCGCCACAGCGGAACTCAGGTCTGCTAATGATTGGCAGTAGATTTTTACATGCCAAGTTGCCAGCCCTGATGCACAACCTTCAACGAAGGTACGCCCATTCATGCATGTCTCCACACAGAAGACGCTTTAGCTGAGAATCTACTGTGAGACGACAATGCTACCGAAGCACCACCACCACTGCATACAGAGTCTCAATTCTCATCAACAGATCTCTTCAAGACTCCCATATTCCTGCCCTGTGGAAAAAGTTCTTTATTACCCCCTCATAAAGGAGGTAACTCTTCTGAAATCTCTAACTTTAAGCCAACTGCCATACTGTCGCCCTTTCTAAGATCCTGGAAAAGTGTATTCATAAGCAGTTCCTTCAGTGCCTGTTACTAAATGATCTGCTAAGCTCAACACAACATGGTTTCCAGCCAGACCATAGTACCACTACAGCTCTCTTCAACTTTTCTAACATCATTAATAAGGCTAGAGATCCTCTTCTGTTTTTCTACATCTCTCAAAAGCCTTTGAAGGACTGTCACATGAGAAATTTCTGACTCAAATGTCTTCAGTAGACCTTTTCAAACAAACTCTTCTATGGTTCTCTAACTATCTGAAAGATATCAATCTGTCAAAGGGCTCTCTTCTCACCTTTTCCCCTAGTTAAAACATGTTCGTCAAGGCTATATTTTCAGTCGACTGCTCTTTAACATTTTCATCAATAACATATACACCACCTCTTAGCAAGCTTGCCTTATTCACTATGCAAAAGACAGCTCTCATCTGCTCATATGATAGCCCACTACAACTATAATCCGTGACACTTCATGCCTTCAACTCAGATGAATTGTAGCTACATCAAAACCAACTTTTACTTAATTCCAAAATGACTAAACTACTACTATTTTTCCAAAGTTTCATGCCAATTCTAAAAGTAACTTCAATAGCTATATTGTTTATAGATGTAATGTGGAAGTAGTTACTTGTACCAAATTGTTTGGAGTCACCATAGATGCCAACTTAAAGGTTGCTCTTCACATACAAAACTTTGTAAGCAAAACTCATCAAAAGTTAGGCGTCGTATACAAAGAAAAAAATAGAATCACCCTAGCTAATCTAATATTTTATCCTCTCTTCTCAGTGCCTCATCTCTTTTGACTAACACGCAAATCTCTCTTAAATCACAACTGGAGCAGTGCTATAACAAGATAGATATATTTGCAGCTAACCTGCTACATAGAGCTCATCATCACTGTTCTGCATTATGTGTTCTCAACTTAGCTTAGACCTTTCACATCAACTAACCCAAACACAACTTCTAACACACAAAGCACTACATAACCCCTCTAAATAACCTTCTACTTCCTCAGTACTTCATCATTATCTCCCAAATCACCCTCAGTGATCTCAAGACAAAAACCTCCTTGAAACCTATGCATAAATAGAAAATACTGGAGAAGGTCGATACTCAAAACTGCATTGCCAGACTATAACACTTTAACCCAAATTCAATCGGAAATATATCAGTCCTTAATGTATTTAAGTTCTCTCTTTTGATTACTTCCTAGCATAGTACACTATGCTTCTAATACTTTTGTATATATTGATTGTCATAATTAATTGCATTTTTTCTTTATTATATCAGTAGTCTCTCCATATGCCTTATTGAATCCTATATATTCCACTGGCAATCATAGTATATACACTTTTTAATTAGCTCTATACTACTATTTTATTTAATGCTATTTATCTCTAGAGCTTTTCTTCCCAATCGCCAATGAAACTGGGTATTTTTTATTCAGTTGGACATCCCTAATAAACAAATGTCAATACATACATTCAGATTAATTTGTGGCTGGTGGTGGGCATGGGGATATTTATTTGGACAAACTGTTGTCAGTCTCTGTAGAACATTACCATTCATCAAAGGCACAGTTCTAGAGTGCAGTTTCTCACTAGACAATCATAAAAGCACTTGGATAAAGTCAAAATATATTTTAAAAATCCTTTTTTTTTCTGGGGTGGAGTTTCATCTCCCAATGTCATATGTAGGGACAGACCTCAGCACCCATCAACTTAATTATTCTAAACATGAATTGCCACATCTTAGTAAAAGGAATTTTCCTGACGCCGCAAGTTCAGTATTGGATAGCTGGGTGCAGTACATGTGGTTTTCTCTCTCCCGGCTGTAACTAAAAGCATAGATACCAGCCTCTGAGAAAGAAGATTGGTCCCCAAAAACTGTTCTAAATGCACAAGATGGAGAATCTGGAGGTTTGCAGTTCAGTGACTGAAAATCTTCAATAAATGAATAAAATCAAACACTGAGACATACAAGTTAGAAATTTCAAAAAATAGTTATCAACTGTTGACAAATGAAAAACATGGTCTTTAATTTCTAATTAAGCTATATGAAACTGAATACTTGAATATTGAATATATTGAAACTGAATATGAAACTGTGCCTTACTTTTTGTGAATTTTATCACCAAGTTTATTATTATCAATTTGTATTTGTTTTATTACTAATGTTGTCTTACTTGTATTCTTTGTGTTTATTAAAAGTATGTCTCACTGTTATGTTCTATGTGGAGCTTTTCTCCCCGGGCCTCTACTGAAAATGGAGATATATCCAGCTAGACTAGCCCGGTCAACAAATGTAAAATAAAAAAAATAAAAAATAAAAGAATACAAAGGATTAAAATTGGGTCTCCAGTCATAACAAACGTACACGTTCGAGACATGGATTTTAAGAAATTACAGCAAGAAGTTCAGCTCAAGAGTAAAGTTTGAGAGGTAAAGCTCAACATCCATGTTGAGAACAAATAAACTGGGTTACAGTGGAAAAGATCTAATCATAATTCTATGTAATGCGCTGAACTCTAAATGCTGCCATGCACTACAATATTTAGAAAAAACACTCTAGTGCATTATAATTAACACATTTATTTTGCAATTAACTATACAGCAGCATAAAACTGAATTGATGCTGATTAAACTGTAAAACGTATAAAACTTAAAAAAATAAATAAACTTAAAGAATAGACTTCAGGCTGAAGAAAGACTGGTATTCTGCCCAAAAGCAAATGCTAAGTCTGCTGTATAACATTAATTTCCAATTATTATTATTTTTTTTATTTTATATGTCTTTTTCTAGGTACAGCATATTGCAAATAAAATCCGATGGAAAAAAAAATTGCTACAATATTGTTTTAATGCGTTCTGAGACAGTCATTCGGTCTTATTACAACTCTTTTGCTTAAGACTGCTCACCGTTCTCCATGAAATTAGTGACTTTGGAGAAATTAACTTTCTAATCTTACCATTCGACTGCAAAATGTACCAGTTTGTACTAATTATTCCCTACCCACCTCTTCTATATGGCCAACGCTGTGTGATGCATCTCTGCACTACCTCTAATTTTCATTCTTCTTACTTGCTTGATTGTTACCTCTGTTGTTATAACTTGACCTCCCAACCAAAAATGGTCCGATAGCTGTTTTATGTTATTCAAGATCCTGGAAGAGCTGGGTCCTATTCAAGATCTTCGGGAGCTACAGTCTATCCCTACAAACAATGGGTAAGTATAATCATTCCTGGTCAGGATACCAGTCAGTGACAAAATATGTGGGTGTGCATGCACACACACAGTCTTTGACCACCATGTATCCACTACTGTAAAAAAAAGTCATTTTTCATTGCACAGATAAGAGCATGGTGTCTAGCTCTAGTGATGTGATCATTCCACTGTATTCCATATTTATTAGGTCGATCACTGAATACAACTCCCCCTTTGGTATATACCTGTCCAAACAATTAACACAACTTGAATAACTACAAAGCTTTCTCACCAAGAAAATGAAGGGCCTAAATCATAAAAACAACATTGACTGTTGCAAGGCCTTGCCCCTCTTCTTGGTATCAAAGAGGCTACTGAGACGCAATCTCTGCTTGATGTAAAATGCCCGAGCAGATACCATCTCCTAAGATGTACAGCACATCTTCAACTCCCAACGGTGGCATAAACACTCACTCAAGAGATCTTAATCTCTTCTGCAACATAAACAGAACATGTTGGAAGGATCTATAGGTATCATACAGAATACAGCTTCTTTGGGATCATCTTGCTCTCCACATAAAATAAATTACTATCTTACACTATTCAACTGTAATCTGGATGAATGGATAGGAAACCACAGATTCACTGACTGTTTAGCACCCTTGTCTCTTATGGACAGGGGTAACGTGTAAATGATTTGCTTGCCCTGGGTTATTTGTACTTAAATTACAAGAGCTAAAAATTTCATGGGAATCCAAGGCTAGGGTTCTAAATATCCTCATGGAGCAATAGCCTAGTAAGTACCTACAAACCTATGAATCAAAGAGCAAGCCAGTTTTAGCAAATCAAAAAACAACAAATCCCTGAAAAGGTACCTAGCATAGGTCCTGTGGGGCCAAGTTTTTCAAGCACTACCCTGTAGTTAGCTGAAAAGTTTTCACTCACATTTATTCAATAAGTCCAGCATTGACCACATTCCATACATTTCGCATTACACCAAAATGCATACATATATATGTAATTGCTGTATATTAGAACTGCAGCACACTGCATCGTTCATAAAATAAATGCACAGTGCAGACAGTGTCCTCATAGGCACAGCTTCATGATAATGCAGTAATCTGGGGGAACAGCTAATGATAATTAGTCACGGGCCATCCCCCTTAAATGCCAGTGGTTTCTGATTCCCTTGGCAGAGTGATAGAGAATCACTTGGCCAAGTAAAATTTCAAGTGCTGGAGGAAAAAACGACCATCATAAAAGCACAGAAGTTACTCATTCACTCCTATTGGAGTATTATGTTGCAGGTTAAATTCAGTGAATAGGTGGGGGGGTGTTTTGGGGAGGTGTGTGTGTGTGTGTGTGTGTGTGTGTGTGTGTGTGTGTGTGTGTGTGTGTGTGTGTGTGTGTGTGTGTGCACGGATATCGCTATAAGGAAAAGAATGAAGGTGTGTATCTGTATGCCCGGTGGTTGCAATACTGAATTAAATGGGGAATCGAACATCTGGATGTGTGTGTGCTGGAGCATGCTTGTGGGTGAATGGATAAGTGTTTCTGTGATCATCATCAATGGGAGCTAATTTGCTGATGATCAGAATGGTGTGTGTGCGCAAATATGGGGGGTGCCTTTGTCAACACAACGCATGGATCGCTAGGGAGAACACTACCACTGTCAGATCTGAAAGCATTAGTGCGGGCCAGTGTGTGATTCAGACGACATGCTAAAGAGCCAGTAATTACGTCTTCTCTCTCTCATGGCCATACCCGGCTCTGAATCATATTTTCTTACCTTCAAGATAATTCACTGACCTATGGTGGGCAATTATGATGAGCATTTTTCTGAATCCCAGAGAGGCTCTCATATCAAGTCCATGAGAGCTTTCTAATAGTTTTCCTTCAGCAGTCTTCCTCAAGATCTCTTCTTTCTGTAGCACTTCACTCAGAACCAATGTTCCAGGTCCAGGTTTCCACTCCAAAAGAGGCTAACTTCTATGAACTGCGAGGGTTACAGCCCTCCTTCACCATTTTATTGGTTAATTAGTTTGATTAACAAACCTAGCAAAAACTTTCTCTGCTAATATAAAGTGCATCTTGGAAGGATTGATATGTTTCACAGAAAATAACAGTCCAAGTTACATCACATTTTTAAAGAAATAATTCTAGTTACAATATTTACAGCAATATTTATACCTATATCAGCATTATCTACAGTATTTTATGCTACTTTTACATCTCTTTGGCGTACCATCCTGACACGAACCAATGTGACATGTTACAACAGGGTTCCTATCACATCATCAAACTTTTACAAGTTCGAACCACATATGGTCGAGACCATACGTTCGAATTTGCAAAAGTTTGAGCATGTGAATGGAAATCTCCATAGGCGGAGGTTTCCATTCTGTTCAATGTGGTGCGATCTCGAACATAATGATTCGACCATTAGGTGTTTGTATTTTGTGTGTAAATCGTATGTACGTGTATGTTGTAACGGGTCTATATCACATAGTCGAAGTTACGTAACTTCAGAGTTGAGGTTCGGTGAATACAGGAATGCTGAATGAGTATTGACTGATTCCCATACTGCCGACCTACAATTGTATGAGTGTTCTATAAAGCGAATGCTACTGTGCATTCACTCATATGTGGTCGAAGTTAAGACTAGAGACCGCGGTAGAGCACAGATTGGGAAATTTACCCTTTTCCTCACAGTAGTGCAATCTTGGAGTTAGAATATATAACGAATATATAATTTGCAGGGGGTGTGGGGGTACAGGGGGCTTGAACACTTGCAAAAATGTGTATTTCAGAGATATGCAGTACTGAATTCCATACATTTGTACTGTTGGAAAGCAGGTAGGTTTACTGGCAGCAGGTATAACAACTGATATCAAATATGCCAAATTCAATATTGTCGGTATTTTGGTTCGACATTGTCATCTAATTAATATTCTGCATATCGATATAACGGCATGAAATTTTGATCAAATATTTTTTTACTTTCCGGATTTTGATAGTAAACCACACACACACACACAGACTGCAGCTGTACGAGACTGAGATGACAATTAATAAGACACTGAGCTATCAATGGTAATGCAAATGTATCACATACTTCTGCAAGGAACCAAACCCCTTGGACCCCACTACATAAGAGAGTTTGTGCCCTCCAAGCCCTTATTACGTAATTATTCTTCTCCAATGTCTTATGACATTAGAGAGGAGTGAAATATACATTCTAATTGAAGGCAAATACAGTACTCATGTCCACGCCTGTACAACCCTGGATGGAAAATAAGCAGTAATAGCACGCCCCCTACATAAGAGCTTAGCATTTTTTTGTTTGTTTGTTTTTTGTAAAATCCTGCTAACATTTCATTCTCTGGCAGTCAGGATTTTCTTTTTTACTTAATAGTGTAGTTCAGATATTTCTGCTGTAATGAAAAATCATCTCTTTGGGTTTGTGCATATGGTTTCATAAAAAACTTTCCTTGGTACACCTATAGTGAACAGTGTATGCGTGCGTGTATGTAGGTGTGTGCACATGGCTATACATACTATATATAAATAAACACAATAGCCTGAACATGCACAATTACTATCCTATGAGTAAGTGAACCAAAAAACACAATAATCATAAAAAGAACAATCAAAAAATGGCAGCCATGTACTTGTCATAATGCTGGCAAGCCATCGTCCATCTAATACAACTTATGGGTCCTTGAGCCATTTGTCAGATCTGATCTGGCAAAACCAGTGTTCCAGCCTCAAGATACTTTAAGAATTCCATTACCATCATGCTCTAGTGTGTACAATTACCTCAGATCAAGTTTGGTGTCAAAAGGAAGAGTGCTGAACACACCCTGGCATAATGTCTTATCTGGCAAGGTCAGAGCACAAAATGGTCTCCTTTGAAGTAAAACTAAAACCTGGAACACCAGCTAACCCCACAATATTCAAGAACTACTCTAAGACTAATATCCTGCTCTTAAGTGATAACCTGGCAAAATTTCAAGCCCCCAAAAAGTCTGAGAGCACTGCTCCCTATGCAGAACTGTTCACAGAAACCATATACAAGCATGTTAATAGCTGCATAGAGGCATTTGTACCACCAGGAAGAAGTACAGAAGTAACTTAAAAAATAAGCCACTCTGGTGGAATCACAAACTCAATATGCTAACAAAAGAAAGAAAACATGGCAAAAATTAGGAGATGCAGCATCCAGCAGGATAAACGTACTCGCATCAAACTAAACAAACAACTGAGAGGCCAAATACAGTCTACGAAAGTCAAATTTGAGGTAAATTTGGCCTCCCAGGCCAAGGAAAACCACAAGGCATTTTTTAGCTATGTCTACAACCTCAAAGGCAGTTCACAATTGTGTGCACAGCTCATTGCAAATGGAGCCAGCCAGACGGTATAGCAAACCTACTGGCTGACAAATTCAGTTCCAACTTTACCCCTCTCTTCCCCCTCAACTTTCCCTCAGGAAATATCATCAAATATAACTCCCCCTGCAATCACTAGGGAACAGGTTATTAATGCTCTCTCCAAGGCCAAGAACACTGCATCAATAGGCCATGACAGTATCTCAGGATGCCTTCTAAATAACATGAAACATGACCCATCAGGCCCTCTGAAATTGCTATTTAACTGTAGCCTCCAAACAGGCTTCATGCCTCATGAATGGAGAACAGCAACAGTCATCCCTCTGCATAAAGGTGGGCCATGGAAACTACAGATCCATAAGTCTCACTAGTCTCATATGCAAAGCCATGCAAAGAATTATCATGGAAATAATCAATAACAACATAGTAAACCTCCAGACACTGGACCTAAACCAATTTGGTTTCTTCAAGGGCAGGTCATGCCTACTCAATCTGGTGGACTTCTTTGAGAAGGTCACCAAAGCAATGGATGAGGGCAAAATGGTTCACACTGCCTACCTTGACCTACCCAAGGCATTGTTGACAAACTCAAAAGGTTAGGTACAAACCCTCATATCACCCATTGGACAGCCAACTTGCTCACAGACAGGACCCAGGAAATTAGAAATGGGGATTCCACCTCTACAAAGTGGCCATTCACAAGTAGAGTCCCTCAGAGACCTGTTCTGGGACAGCTCCCTTTTAGCATTAACTCATCTGAACTCAAGGCCAATGTTAATATAGCCTCTGGCTGACTAAATTTGCAGATTATTGTAAATTAGGAGCGGTCATTGAATCCCATACAGAAGAAGTCTACCTGTTGTAGATGAAAGCGCTAAACTTGTAAACTCGTACTGTGGATTTTTGTGGAATTAAAGCTGTGTTTTTACTATTGGCTGAGTCTTGAAGTGTTGGTGCAACTTTGGAGACATTTTTGGTACTGGCAGATTTTATGCTATTCCTGTCCTGTTTTGTTCGAGCCATTGGGATCCGGTTGGCAAGTTTGTGCTGTTGGTTGGCCTTTTAAACTGTTCTTGAATCCCATACAGACACAAATGTTCTCCAGGAAGGGCTGATACACACAACTGGTGTCAAAGCCATGGACTAAAACTAAATGCCAAGAAATGCATAATAATATCCTTTGGGAAGTCATCCACCCCTGGTAACTATCATATTGGCAACACACCCCTAAGAGTTGACCCAGCAGTCAGGTACTTGGGGACACAGTAATCTAGCCTTTGACCATCACGTCTACAATAGTAAGGAAATCATTCTATGCTGTGCAACTTCTAAAAAAGGTATGGCATCTAGGGCCAAGGAAGTCATTGTTCCACTGCATTTGGCATTCATCAGACCTGTCTTTGAGTACAATGCCCCCTTTGGTACGTACCTAACCAGGCATAGCCAACAATTGGAACGTCTACAGAGACTCCTCACCAAAAGAATACAGTGTGTAAGTAACATGTCCTATGCAAACCACCTCAAAGTCCTATCTCTGTTTTCTGTCTCCTACAGGCTGTTGAGTGGGATCTATGCCTGGCATACAAGGCACAGTCAAACCCCACTCTGATGGGCCTTCCTGCATATCCATAAAACAAACAGCACCAGAACTACCCATTCTACAGACTTAAACCTTTCCTGTGATATAAACAGGACATACTGGAGAGACAGGTATGTATCCCAGACACTATCCCATCTCTGGAACAGGCTCCCATCCATGTGAAGCAGATTTCCTCCCTAACCCATTTCAAGTGCAACTTGGACAGCTGGATGAGGAACAGGAAATTCATCCCTGGTTTGGCACCTATGGCTCTAATGGACACAGGCAACCTGTAAATGGTATATTTCCCAGGACCCTGCTTGCAAATGTTTCATTTCCCAAGCCCTTGCTCAAACTTATCAAGGGTACCAGAACTGGTCAGAGATTTGGGATGCATGGCTAGGCTTAAAAAGGCTTTGTGGTCATTAGCCTGGTAAACAGCTATGAACCTGTGAACATATTAAGGCCTTCTACAGGTATGTCAGAAAATTCAAGGGTAGTACTCATCACTGTGCTGAAATGGTGTTTAATAGTGCCACATTCACTGAGCCTGGTGATATAGCAAATTTGTTAGTGGACAAATTCAGTTCCAACTTTACCCCCATACCAATAACCATCCCCCAGTAATACCCTCAAACATAACCCTCCCAACTATAACTAGGAGACATGTACTGGCTGCACTCCATAAAGCCAAGAACACAACCTCAATGATAACATCTGAGGTTGCCTTCTGAATAGTCTAAAATAAGACTTATTAGGGACTCTGCAGTCATTACTTAACTATAGTTTTAAAACAGGCTTTGTGCCACGTGAATGGAGGACTGCAATGGTCATCCCCCTTCATAAGGCAGAACCTTCAACAGATCCGGGAAACTACAAACCCATTAGTCTGACCAGGCTTATTTGCAAAGCCATGGAATGAATTATCATGGAAATTATCAACAAGGACATAGGAGACCTCCAGACATTGGATCCATCCCAGTTTGACTTTATCAAAGTAAGCTCATGCTTACTGAATCTGGCGGACTTTTTGAAATGAACACTAAGGCAATGGATGAGGAGAAAACAGTGCATACTGCCTACCTAGATCTGTCTAAGGCATTTGATAAAATACTCGACTTGAGCATTAACAACAAACTTACAGAAATAGGTATAAACCCCTTTATAAAATGCTGGATAGCTAGCAAGCTCACTGACCCAGGAGGTTAGCATCCATGAGGCCACCTCCACAAAGAGGCTGGTACCAGTGGAGTTCCCCAGGGCTTTATGCTGGGCCCACTCCTCTTTAGCACCTACGTCTCGCATGTCAAAACCAATGCAAAAGGCCCCTTGCTAACGAACCAAGTTTGCAGATGACTGCAAACTGGGAGCAGTCAATGAATCCCCTCAGGATGAAAACAACCTTCAAGAAGATCTAATACAGAGAAATGCATGGTGACAAAGCCATGAATGCATTATAGTAAGTTTTGGGAAGTCTGCCACTCCCAATAACAATGTCATCAATAAAAGACCCTTAAAGTTGATTCCCTCATCAGGGATCTGATAAGTCATGTAGATAGTAATATAGCCTTTGACCAACATGTGTCCAAGGTAGTAACAAAATCCTTCTATGTTGCTCAACTTATAAGCAAGGGCATGGCATCTAGGTCCAGAGAGATCATCATACCACTAGGGTTGCCACCTTTTGTTGTGGCAAAAACTGGACTTTGCCATGCCCCTTACACCTCATGTAACCCCACCCATTTCCCTTACACGTTCCACCTATTTGTGACATCATCATCACATCATCCAAGGGGAACGCCCTCATTTTCCATCTGCGATGCCTTTTTTTCTGCAGATTTAACAGACTGTTTCTTTTTCTGAAATAGAATACCATTGTTTGTACAGTACTTTCCAGACTACTGGACAATCAGTTTGATTTCCAGATAGTCTGGAAAAAAACGGATAGGTGGAAATGCTACATACCACTGTACAGAGCCCTCATCAGACACATCATAGATTATAATGCCTCTTTCAATATCTATCTGATCAGCCACAAGCAGCGGAACATCTACATAGGTTCCTTACAAAAAGAAAGTACAGTTGTGTAAACTCTTACCAAATGGTAGATGTCCTTCTCTTCACTGTTGCAGTATTCATTACATTAGGGATCCCCTCCCAAGGGCGGCCCGACATCTGGCCAATATACCAAAGCCTTCATGTTGCTTTAAGGTACACATATGTCACATGTATGCTACAAGAAGTAATAATACACAGGAACAGGTGAAAGGTGCGGTACAAGAAAAATGTGTAAACTTGAAGTAAAAAACAAGTACCGAACCAACACGGCTAGGTAAAAACTCTATCTACTGAACAGACTAATATTAGTCTGAAGAAGCAATAGTGTTATCTTGAAAGCGCTACTTTTATTACTTTCTTTTATGTTCAATAGATAGAGTTTTTGCCTAGCTGTGTTGGCTCAGTACTTGTTTTTTTTTTACTTCAAGTCACATGTATGCTTCCTTGTGTAGCCTAGGGCATAAAGGTGACATCTGGACTTACCATCCTCAGAACAGAAAACCCCAGTAGGAACATCAGTCCAAGGGAATGAAAAGGTAAGCAGTACATCCAGAAGAGAAATAGACCAGTGGGTGGGGGGAGGGAGTGAATACTGCAACAGTGAAGAGAAGGGCATCTACTGTTATGGTAAGATTTTACACAACTGTACTATGTCCTTCCATTTCACTGTTGCAGTATTCATTACATTAGGGACAATGCAAAAGCTCAGGAAGAAACGTGGGAGGAGGAAGAACCAGCACAGCCCTCTAGGAAACCATGAAATATGGCCCTAGAAAAAACAGCTCTAGCTCTGAAGATTTCATCCAACTTGTAGTATTTGGTAAATGTATGCACAGAAGTCCATGTAGCTGCCTCAAAAATATAGTTAGTATCCAAACCCTTGAAAAATGCACCAGAAGAAGCCACAACCACAGTAAAATGAGCCTTAACAGAATAAGTAAGTCTCATACCATAAAAGGAATAACAAAAAGAAATAGCGTTTGAGATCCAAGAAGAACTAGTTTGCTTGGATACAGCTAATCCCAAGGACCTGGGATGAAATGAAACAAAGAGCTGATCAGATTTCCTAATAGTCTTAGTCTTATCCAAATAAAATCTGAGTTGTCTGTGCAACACCTTCTCAGTGGCAGATTACAGAAAAGGGAAAAAAAGTGGGCAAACGGACAGACTGATTAAGGGACAACTCATTCACCAGCTTGGGCATAAAGGAAGCATTAATACACAAGGATACCCTGTTCTTATGAAACACCAAAAAAGTAGGAAAAGCCATAAGACCTTGTCAGACACCCATCTGGTAGAAGTAAGGGCTAACAAAAGTAGTCTTCCAAAAGCAGTGTTGCAAGGAAGCTGAAG
This sequence comes from Protopterus annectens, assembly GCF_019279795.1. Classification (NCBI taxonomy): domain Eukaryota; kingdom Metazoa; phylum Chordata; order Ceratodontiformes; family Protopteridae; genus Protopterus; species Protopterus annectens. Next base: position 141,585,088 of record NC_056745.1, on the reverse strand, counting down.
CTGCAGGTTCAAAAGGAGCTTGAGTCAATTTTTCCAAAACAAAGTTGAGATCCCAGGGAGGAGGAACAGGCTTCCTAAGAGGTCTAATATGAAGGACGTCTTTAAGGAATTTTTAGCCTCAAATCTAGAAGCTAAAGGAGGAGATAAAGGCAGACAAGCAGAGATAGCTGATAAGTGGGCCTTAACAGAAGAATAAACCAACCCAGCATTCAGCAGTTCACACAGATAAGAGAGAATTATTCATCAATTCACACAGATAAGAGAGAATTATTCATCAATTCACACAGATGAGAGAATTATTCAGCAATTCACACATATAAGAGAGAATTATTCATCAATTCACACAGATAAGAGAGAATTATTCATCAATTCACACAGATAAGAGAGAATTATTCATCAATTCACACAGATAAGAGAGAATTATTCATCAATTCACACAGATGAGAGAATTATTCAGCAATTCACACAGATAAGAGAGAATTATTCATCAATTCACACAGATAAGAGAGAATTATTCATCAATTCACACAGATAAGAGAGAATTATTCATCAATTCACACAGATAAGAGAATTATTCATCAATTCACACAGATAAGAGAGAATCATTCATCAATTCACACAGATAAGAGAGAACTATTCATCAATTCACACAGATAAGAGAGAATCATTCATCAATTCACACAGATAAGAGAGAATTATTCAGCAATTCACACACATAAGAGAGAATCAAAGGAACATCCACAGAAAGTGGATCCAGGTTTCGAGAAAGACACCAAACAGAAAACCTCTTCCATTTGGATAAATAGGATTTTCTAGTACTGGGTTTCCTGGCCTCCTGCAGGACCATAAGCATGTCCTCAGAAAGAGGTGTCTGTGTGGAATCAAAATCCTATCATCCACAGTGTCAGCTGAAGACTGGACAGGTAGGGATAGATGAGAGATCCCTTGTCCTGTGAGAGTAGGTCCACCCTGTGAGGTAACTTGTGATGACTGCCCTTTGCTAAATACAGAAAAAGAGGGAAGCAATGCTGTCTCAGCCAAAAGGGAGTCACCAACAAGATTTTGGGAGCATCCTGTTGAATTCTGAACAGGACTTTTGGAATGTGGGGAAGGGGAGGGAAAGCATAAAGAAAAATCCCCTTCCAAGAAAATGATAGAGCATCCACCTTCCACACCAAATAACCTGGGAATCTGGCACAAAATATAGGAAGTTGTCTGTTCACAGGGGAGGCAAACAGATCTATCCGAGGAGCACTCCCATTGCTGGACAATGTCCATTAACACATCCCTGTGAAGTATCCATTTGTGGGATTGAGTTAAGGATCTGTTCAGAGCATCTCCCACAATGTTTTGACCTGAGGGAACGTAAACTGCTTGAATAGTCACTTGATACTAGGCATTAAGATCCCACACCAGAAGTGCCAACTGGCAAAGAAGATACGATCTTGTCCCCCCATTTGTTTACATACCACACCACTGTGGTATTATCTGTAAACACCATGAGAGGTCCTGGGGAGAAAAGAGGATGGAAAGATTGAAGCACCAGCAGAAAAGTTCTCATCCCCATTCCACGTCTCTGAAGTATCTGTGAGCAGCTCCTGAGAGAGAAGAGGAGGATGAAAAGGGAGCCCTGGATTTGGAGACAACTGTTGGATTCACCAGTGAAGTTCCTTCTTGAGACTAGTTAGAAGAGGAACTACAAATTCTAGTGAATGTGCATGTTGAAGCCAAACTGACTTCAGAAACCACTGAAACTTTCTCATGTAGAGTTTGGCCAGAGGGAGGACAGGGATAGTGGATGCCATGAATCCCAGAGCTCTCAGAAACTCCCTGGCTGGAATTGAGACCAGAGGAAGAAGAGTTTGAAAGAAGGAAAGGAGTGTCAAGGCCTGGGAAGGAGGCAGGGATGCCAGCATAGGCACCATCTGGATCCTGCACCTCAGAAAAACATGGTCCTGAAGGAGTCAGAAAATACTTTTTGAAGTTTATTGTGAACCCCAGGCTTTGCAGAAAGGAAATGTCAAAATTAAGATTTTCCAACAGGATCTCTGGAGAGGAAGCCTGAAACAGGAGGTCACCCAAGTAAGTAAATACTTGAATCCCCTGATTCCTTCAAAAAGCAATTGCAGGAATGAGGCATTTGGTGACTACCTTTGGGGCAGTATAAAGGTGGAAAGCAAAGAACTGAAAAAGCTAGGAAGCAACAGAGAAAGGCAAAAACTTCCTGAAAAGAGGATGGATCAGGATACGGAGAAAAGCATCCCTGAGATACAGAGACACCATATAAGCCTGAGGAAGCAAAAGAGGAAACAAAATCTGAAGGGACAACATTCAAAAGTAGGGCACCTTCAGAAAAGTGTTTAGATGAGAGAGGTCTAGAACTGATCTGCAAGCAACCACTTTTCTGGGTACTAGAAACATTCTGGAGCAACCCCCCCCCTTTGGGACACAGGCAACTCTTAAATAGTACCCAGAGTCAATAGGTCTTGAAGTACCTCTGGAAAGAAGGAGAGTTGTTCCTGAGAGGGCTGAGGAATACCCATAAAAGGGGGAAAGGATTTCCAAACCATGAAATAACTATGGCAAATAATGGACAGGACCCAGGAATCCTGAGTAATCTGTAGCCAAACAGGAAGACAGAAAAAGAGAGAGGTGAAGAGAAAGAGGAAAGTGGCTGGGAAGAAGAGAATAGTCAGCACCTGATTTATCTGGAAGAGGAGACTTCTGAGGCAATGAAGTCTAAGTAGCCTTAGCAGGAGGAGCTTGCTTGCCACCCTTTTTGCTTTTCCTTAGTAGGAGAGCGAGATTCTCTCCAAACAAAAGCTGGCTTATTGGGGTAGTTTCTCTGAAACTCAGGCACAGGAGAAACAAACACGTTTAAGTTCCTGTAAAGCCTTGCCCTTATCCTGAAGGGACTTAAACATAGCAGCAGCAGCTTCACCAAACAAGTGTTTATCAAGGGGGGCATCCATCAACTTAATCTTAATAACAAAGGTGGCCTAGCAACAGACCTGGGGAATTACAGACCCATAAGCCTGACCAGCCTCATCTTTAAAGCTATGGAATGTATCATTATGGACCTCGTAAATAAAGACATAGGTGACCTCCAAACCCTGGATCCTACCCAATTCAGCTTTGTGAAGGGCAGATCCTGCCTGTTAAATCTGGTGGATTTATTTGAAAATGTGACCAAGGCCATTGACGAGAGCGCATCTGTGCACACAGTATACCTCGACCTGGCAAAGGTTTTCGATAAAATCCCACATTCAGGCATTACCGATAAACTTAGCAATCTGAATGTAAACCCCTTCTTTGTAAGATGGGTTGCCAACTGGCTCACAAACCAGATGCACACTATCAAAGTGGCAGACTCCACATCAACCAGCAGACCTCTTACCAGTGTTGTGCCACAGGGGTCAGTGCTGGACTCCCTGCTGTTTGGTATAATTATTTATTTTACTTTTATTTTACATTTGTTGACTGGGTAGTCTAACTGGATACATGTCCATTTTCAGTAGAGGCCCAGGGTGATAATCTCCAAAACACAATTACAAAAAAAAAATGTTGGCACAGTACAATAATATAACAGATGATCTTAGTAAAATACCTTACTTTTTAACGATCACAAACACTAAAAAGAAATGATATGCATAAGAATGATGTTTCTATATACATTAGCTAAAATTACAAGATCATGGTCTCTCTGGTTATTCAGGAGAAAAACTGGAGTTAGTACAAAAGAGTAAAAGGAGAGCAGTTTCCAGTAATAAAAAGATGGTGAGCTAGTCAGGGTTAGTAGTACATACTTCTCAGAAGTTCTGGTCAAAACTAAGGGGTTGTGGCTGACCAAGTTTGCAGACAACTACTAAAGTACAGTTGTGTATACCTACCATAAATGTAGATGTTCGAGTGTCTTCACTGTTGCAGTCATGACTGTAGGGTTCTCCCCTGCCAGCAGGCAGCCCTCGGTCGGCCAGAATCCCAAAGTCTGGGTCCGGCGTCGGCTGTTCAACCATGCTCCCTGTCGTCAGAGCGCCAGGAGTATAAAGCTGACAGCCGACGCCATCTTCTCCAGTTTTTCTTGCCCCAGATGTCAGGAGTCCCAAAATGAAAAAGGTCCCATAACCTTTGCAAATACACCTCATAAGAATGGTGAAAAAAGGAAATACACAAAAGCAAAAATAAGAGGGGACAGGAGGGAGGGAAACCCAGACTGCAACAGTGAAGACACTCGAACATCTACATTTATGGTAGGTGTACACAACTGTACTATGTTCATCGTGTTTCACTGTTGCAGTCATGACTGTAGGGTAGAATCCCAAAGCTGAAAGAAAGGGAGGTGGTCATAAAGAGGTGGTCAAAGAGGAAGGGGTGGCTAAAAGGCCCTGCAAGACTGCAGAGGCAAAGCCTGCCCTAGACTTAGAGTAGAGAGGTAGATTGTAGTGCTTAGAAAATGTATGCACTGAACTCCAAGTTGCAGCTTCCAAAATGTCCTTGGTTGGAACTCCCCTGAGGAAGGCCGCAGAAGTGGCATCAACTCTGGTGGAATGAGTCCGTATACTCCCTGGGATTTGCTTTCCATGGTGAGAATAACAAAATCTGATTCCATGAGCAATCCATTTAGAAATGGTCTGTTTTGAAATGGCTTTACCTTGGGAACTTGAAGCATAAGAAACAAACAATTGTTCTGATTTCCTGATGTCCTTGGTTCTGTTCAGGTAAAAACGTAGCTGTCTATGTACATCCAAGGAATGTAAGATCCTTTCCCCTTTATTTTGAGGAGTGGGAAAAAAGGTTGGCAGGTGTATAGATTGATTTAAAGCCACTTTGGAAAACACCTTAGGCATGAAGGTAGGATTAATCCTCAAAGATACCCTGTCTTGATGAAAAATAATATAAGGTTCCACAGCCATAAGAGCTTGTAACTCTGAAACTCTCCTAGCAGAGGTTAGGGCTAACGGGATGGCTGTCTTCCAAGATAAAAACTTGATGTCAGAAGAGGCAGCAGGCTCAAAAGGAGGCAAGGTTAGTTTTTCCAAAACATAGTTGAGATCCCAAGCAGGAATAGGAGGAGATCTAGGAGGTCTTAAGTTCTTAGCTCCTTTGAGAAACTGTCGCATGAGCTGGTGGGAAAAGATGGGAGGGTCTGTATTATAATGAGCAGAAATAGCAGAGGCATGTATCTTAATGGAAGAGAAAGAGAGACCCTTATGTAAGAGATCTGTCAAGTAAAGTAAAATTAAAGTAATGTTAGGAAGAAGAGGATCAGAATCCTGAGCCTGCATCCAGGAACAAAATCTTTTCCATTTACCTGCATAAGATTTTCTAGTGCTAGGACGTCTGGCTTCTAAAATGACATCCATAACCTGCTTGGGCAGAAAAGAAGAAATCAAAGGCCCTGGATTAACCAGGCCGCCAGGCTGAGAGTTCTGACATGAGAGTGTAGAACCTGACCTTGATACTGGGACAGAAGGTTCGGCGACTGAGGTAAAACCCAAGGGGACTCCAGGCATAGGTTTTTTAGAGTTGGATACCAAAACTGCCGAGGCCAATTTGGGGCCAGCAAGATTATCAACTTGGGCTTGTCCTGTTTTATCTTCAATAAAACCCGTGGAAGAAGAGGAAGAGGTGGAAAGGCATATCCCGAGAGGTTCCTCCAACTGAATGACAGGGCGTCCACTTTCCAAGTTTCTCTGTGGAAAGTCCTGGTGCAAAAAGTCTGCAGTTGATGACTGAGATGGGATGCAAACAGGTCTATGTGAGGACATCCCCAGACTGCTGTTATCATTCTGAAAATTTTGGTGTCCAGCATCCACTCGTGTGGATCCGAAAGATTTCTGCTCAGACTGTCTGCCAGTAAGTTCTGTTTCCCTGGTAGAAACTGAGCTTGAAGATCCAGATTGCAAGCTAGAGCTGTGTTCCATAGATCCATGGCTAGTCTGCAAAGGGGGTAGGAATGAGATCCCCCTTGCTTGTTTATGTACCACATAACTGTGGTGTTGTCTGTCCATATTAACAGTTGTCCTGGTTGTAAAAGATTCCTGAAGGCCAATAGAGCTTTCTGAACGGCTAACATTTCCTTTAAATTGATATGCAGGTGCTTCTGATCCTTTGTCCAAAGGCCCTGCAAACAATTGCCCTGAAAATGGGCTCCCCAAGCATAATCCGAGGCGTCCATGGTTAGAATCTGAGAGGCAGGAGGCAGACGGAAGGGCTTCCCTTTCTTTAGAGCACATGCCCTGGACCACCAAAGAAATTCCTTTTGAAGGCAAGGAAGGACGGAGATCAGTATGTCTAAACTGTGGCAATACTGAGACCATACACCTTTTAGGTACCACTGTATTTTCCTCATGTGTAGTCTTGCATATGGTACGAAAAGGATGCAGGAGGCCACGTAACCCAAAGCCTGCAGGTAGATGAGTTGAAGTTGCCAAGGTTCTGAAAGTTGAAGCCAGCTGTAACTGTTTTTCGGATGTCAGAAATGCCATCTGGGATGTGGTGTTTAGAAGTACACCCAGAAAAGTTATCTGTTGTGATGGTGTCAAATTTGACTTTTTTATGTTTACAGAGAATCCCAGGAACTTGAGGAGGTTCTGTACAAATTCTAGATGCTGGAGTAAGACATCCTTGCTGACTGCCTGAATTAGACAATCGTCCAGATAAGGGTAAATTTGAATTCCCTTGAGTCTGCAGTAAGCTACTACTGGAGCCAGGCATTTGGTAAAGACCCTGGGTGCAGTAGATAACCCAAAGGGCAGCGCAGAGAATTGAAAGTGCCTCAATCCGGCTCTGAACCTGAGGTATTTTCTGCGATCCTGCCTGATGGGAATGTGTAAATATGCCTCCTTTAAATCCAAAGTTACCATCCATGCATTTTTGGACAGCATTGGAAGCAGCTGCTGTAGAGTAAGCATCTTGAACTTTGGAATCTAGAAAGGTGTTCAAGACTGACAGATCCAGAATGGGTCTCCACGAGTTTTGCTTCCTTGGGACTAGAAAAAGCCTTGAATAAAAACCTTTTCCCATCTCTGAAAGAGAAACCAGTTCTATGGCATTCATAACCAAAAGAGCTTCCACCTGGTTTAAGGCCTCCGTCCATTGATGCTTTGGAAGGTCTGGCCATCCGCTTGGCCTTGGCAAGGTATGAAAAAGGAATTTGTAACCTCTTAAAACCACATCCAAAACCCATTTGTCTTGGGTTATTTGAGTCCAATTTTGATAAAAAAGAGAGAGTTTTCCTCCGAGAGGGGCTTCCAGGCAAGAAGTTCCTGTAGCCCAACAGAGGGAGTCATTGAGTTTGTTTCCTTTGAGATTGTGACATGTCCTCTCCTCCCCTAGGGGTGGAAGCAGTCCACTGTCTTGGTCTATAAGCAGCTTGCGTTTGAGGCCTCCCTCTGGAATGTCTATATCTACCCCTCTGAGGCCTGTCAGAAGTGGGAAAGGACCAATTTTTTGAAGGCCAATTCCTGCTAAATCTAGGAGGCTGTACTTGTAAGAAATATTTAACTGTTTGCATGGACTTAGCCTTATCCTCCATCTTTTTAATCACCTCTTCAGCTTTAGATCCAAACAAAACATTATGCTGAACAGGAGCATCCAATAATTTAGCCTTAACTTGATCAGGTAAATTTTGTTCCTTTAGCCATGTATGCCTTCTAATGACTGTGCCAGAGGCCGCAGCCCTACAAGAAGCCTCCAAGGTATCAAATCCACAGTGTAAACCATGCTTCCCAACTTGTTCAGTGGCGTGCAATAAGTCATGTAATTCCTTATCATCTGCACAGGCAGAAATGGAAGTAAGCTTTTGTTTTAAGACAGACAATAGAAATTGCTGGTATTTAAACATATGAAACTGACAGTTTAAAGCCCTAATGGACAAAGTAGCAGAAGTGTACACCTTTTTGCCCCATCTTTCTAAGGATCGAGAATCCTTTTCAGTAGGAATGGGATTTTTGGCAGAAGCGGCCTTAACTCCCTTAGGACCCTGAGAAATGGTTTCAGGGTCAGCAGAAGGGTTCTTGTATAAAAACTGATGGGAATCAGGAACCCTGTAATATCTATCAGGCTTAACAGGAGCAGTAGGAAAAGAGTCAGGGGCTAAGTTAGCCTCCGAAAAGGCATCATCCACAATATCCAAAACAGGAGGAATAGCCAGGGGTCTATGTTGGGGAAGAAGAAGAAATTCCCTCAGTCTTTTCTTGGATTCCAAAAACTCCTGTCCTTCCCAGTGGAAATGTTCCCTCATTTCATGCAAAGTTTCCCCAAAAGAGAAATCCTCAGGGGGAGAAGCAGAAGGAATGGATTGTTCAGCATCAGAATCCTCATAAGGAGGGAAAGAAATTTCCTGATCAGAAGAAGAAACTGAGGAAACAGAAGCCTGATCAGAGGAATCATAAGAAACATCCTGCCTTGGCCTTTTGTCTGGAGGGGGATGAGAACCCCTAATCATAGTAATTAAATCCTCAGCCATCTTGAGTAACTGTTTCTGTGACTTGGGAGCTGGCTCAGAAGAGGCCTGTGTTGAAGTCTTTGATTTTGAAGGAGTCTTTGCCTTTGTCTTTGGCTTTGCCTTTATTAGAAGCTGAGTAGGCCTGAAAACCCCTTCGGAAGCCGGTACCTGCACAGCGGCTCCGGACCTATCCAAAGGAGCATTGTCCGAAGGTCCTGCAACAGAAATATTTAAAGTCCTGGTTGGCTCCTCATGAGAGTCCGTTTGGGCCGTCGGTTCTGAAATGGCCGACGACAGGGGCTGCAAATGCGCCTCACTGACGACGGCCGAACCTGAAGCTGGCTCCGCTTGTGCGCTATCATCAGATTTGGACCTCGGAGGCCTGTCTTTATCCTTGCGGCAACCAGCTACGTCGAGGTCAGGGCCCAAGCAAGGAATACAGTAAGAATGAAAATCCTTATGAGGTATTTACTTCCCACATGAAATACAATTATTAACTTTTTCTGACATCTGAGTGGAGCAAGAAAAAAGTTTCCCCAACGGGGTACTTAGCTGTAAGTGGCGAAGAAAGTCTTCGGACCAAAGTATATCAGTAAAATTCGTCAGGAGTCAGCCGACCGGCACTTGCAAACTGCTATCACCGCACGGCAAGAAAGACTGGAGAAGATGGCGTCGGCTGTCAGCTTTATACTCCTGGCGCTCTGACGTCAGGGAGCATGGTTGAACAGCCGATGCCGGACACAGACTTTGGGATTCTGGCCGGCAGGGGAGAACCCTACAGTCATGACTGCAACAGTGAAACACGATGAACATCTAGGTACAATCACTGAATTCTCAAATGATGTCAGTATACTCCAGGAGTGTCTCACACTGACCAACAATTGGTGTATTAGTTATGGTCTCAAACTGAATGCAAAGAAATGCATCATCATTCCTTTCGGCACAAACAATGTCCCCTTCACACTATCAAATCAACAACAATACCCGAAGTGCCCATGAAGTGGTTAGGGACTTGGGATCACAAGTTGACTGTGAACTTAACTTTGACCACCATGTGTCTACTCCATCGCCTTGAGAGCAAAAGAAGTTATAACCCCCAGCACTTGGCACTTATCCGATCCATAATTGAGTATAACACCCAGTTTGACATGTACCGTACTAAGCATCTGCAGCAGTTAGACAGATCTCAAAGGTTTCCAACAAAGAAGATCAAGGGGCTCCAGCCCGTGCCTTACACAGTCTGACTAAAGTCCCTGTCACTGTACTCCATATCCTATAGACGTCTTAGGGGAGACTTATGCCTGGCCTACAGAGCAATCCAAGACCCAAATCTAATGAACTTGCTGCATATCCGTAAATCAAGGGGAGCTATGGTTACCTATTCCAGGGACCTAAATATGGCCTGCAACTTAAAATGGACATGTTGGAGGGGCAGCAACTGCTGTGTATTTGGAGCAGGCTACCAATTCATGTGAAACAGTGCACCTCTATGACACTGTTCAAGAGGAACCTGAACAAGTGGATGGAGCACCGTAAATTCTTACCAGGGATAGAGCAATGCAATCTTGGGTATAGACCAACATTTCTATAGTATTACATTGGGATGAAACAGCTAGGCTTAAAATGACCTTTGTGTCAATAGCCTAGTATTCTTCTATGATCCTATGATTATCAGGTAAAGGTTGAAGCCAAAAATACCTCCTCATCACTGAAACAAAAGTAGCATCCCTAGAGGAAGCATCTGCTACATCATAACTACACTTGATGAAATGACGAGCCACCTGGGAGGAAGTCCCTAACAGGGAAACAGCAGAAGTTCTACCCTCAGAGACTGGCAGATCAGAAATAATCTGACAAGCCTGGGATAAGACAGCCAACAAGTACCTGGACATATGGGTCTGATAATTAACAGCCTAAAAGGCAAGGTAGCAGATTTGTAAACCTTCTTGCCTAGCCTTTCCATGGTCCTGCTATATTTGTCAGAGGGCAATAACTTGGAAGAAGAAAGCAAATGAGTGGGCTTGTCAGAGGCAGCAGACACCACAGAGGAGTCAGCAGAAAGACACTTGTACAAACGTTTGCAGTCCTCAGGCACCCTATAGAATCTTGGGTTTCTTGGCAGCAGGGGGCTGAGAGTCTGCAGCCTTAAAAGCATTGGAAAATGTATCCAATAAGGCAGCCCAAATAGGAGGAACAGCAGAAGGTTTAGCAGAATCCATCTGTAGCAACTCATAGTACCTTTTAACCTTTTATGTACCTCAGAGACCTGAGCAAAAGCCCATTTAAAGAACTCAATCATCCTGGAGATCGTGTCCACAAAAGAAATCTCTTCAAAGGGAGTATCAGAACTGGTAGATTCCACTTCCTCTGATCCACAATCAAAAGGAGAAGGAATGTGAGAAGAGTAAGCAAGGAATTCCTCCTCTAAATCCAGCTCCTCCTCAGAGGAATCCTGTTCCCAGGGTCTTTTAAGGGGAGTAGAGGACAGGTGGGGGCTGGAACAGAAACTCCCTGACGAGGTTTCAATGCCATCAAAGCACTAAACAACCCCTGAGTGAAGGCCCATCATTCCCTCTGCAGATCCTTTGGAGCAGGAGTAAAATGTTTAGTCTTTTGCTTTTTCTTCAAATGGACATCTGCCTTATAAAATTTGGAAGGCTCTGATCCCGGATGGCATTCAATGATGGCAGTAGGGACTTCTACTCTGACTAATATCTGAGGAATACCCCTAGGCCCCTCTGAAATAATCAGCCGTGGTTCTCCCAGAGAATCCAGAATGGACGTCTGCAAAGTCTCCTCAGAAGTGCTTAAAGTCATATCCCCAGCGACCCCCAACCTTGTCATGGCAGAGGAATCCAAAGACAAAGCTGGCAAACCTCCGAGCATTCACTCACCTTGGGAGAGACGTCCAGTGGAGGCTCAACAGCAGAAGATTCCAGCCTAGGCTTCTTGGCCTTCTTCACTGACGGCTGTGCCTCAGAGCAGGAAGTACCCTCCACTGTATCGTTTGCAAGAAGCTTACTACGCTGATTTTCAAGATAAAGTGCCAAAGACAATAGTCTACTATGAAGAGTTTTAGGTACAAAAGCTTGATAAATGGAACAAGACGTATGGTCATGACACGCACCTAAACAAAAACGACAATGGTTGTGGCAGTCTTTATAGGGAATTTGTCTCCCACACTGGCATCTACCCTTCTTGAATGACATGAAACCCCACAAGCTACAATAAAAAGGATCAGTAAAAAAGAAACCTCAATGGAGCACTTCTTTGAAATGTGGTGAGTCAGCAACAAAATGAGTGTTCAGACTGACAATCAATCAATGGTGTTCGGACTGGTGGCAAAAAAGTTTTGAGAATGGGAAGTCCAATGTCACCTTTATAACCTGCGCTACACAAGGAGTATCCATGTGAACTATAGCATACCTTAAAGCAACCTAAAGGCTTTGGTATACAATTCAGACATCAGGTCACCCTTAACAAGGGATCCCTAACAGATGGAAGGACATCACATGGAGAAAACACAATGCTGCATGCTGATCGCCTCAAAGCCCTGTCTCTTTTATTCAATATCATACAGACTCCTGAGAGGTGATTTTGCCTGGCATACAAGGCGTCCCTGGACCCTGCTTTAATGAATCTTTTGCACATCCGCAAAACAAACAGCATCAGAACTCCTAGATTAAAGGACCTAAATTCTGCTTGCAACATAAATAGGACATGGAGAGGCAGAAACGTTTCTAAGAGAATTCCCATTCTCTGGAAGGCTCCCTATCCATGTGAAGCACTGTTCCACCCTATCCTTATTTAAGTGCAAGTTGGACCGATGGGATGGGTAATCAGAAATTCACACCCGTCTGGCTCCCATTTCTGACTGACATAAGCAATCAGTAAATCACCCCTTAAAAATCAAACAGAAATCAAATTTTTGGGTCACATTTGTGTTCACAGGGGATGAACTGTATGAGAATGACCTGTGACAGGCACGACTGTCGAAAAAAGGTAAGACCACCAGCACTGAACTGAGAGAGATATTGACAGCTGACATGACAACACAAACCAGTGTAGAAAAAAATGGGAGAAAAAAGGACATTGAGGAGGAGGATTTAAACGTTCATGCTTTGTACAGCACTGTAGTGCAAAATTTCTGCAATTAATTCTTGCTTGCTGTGTATTGCTTGTTCTGTAGGTCTCCTCCTAATTTTTTTTTCTTTAAGTAATATGTCCCATACTACTCTGCAGAATAAGATGCAACTCTGAACCTGGACAGCAAATGTAAGTTACATAGTGAACTTTCATAGGGATTTACAACAATCGCACATCACGTATCACCTACTCACTGAAGATGTCAGACAAAATAATATAAAAAAAGCAACAAACCATTTGCAGAGAGGAAAAACAATTATATAGAAATATTACTAAAAAATAAAAAGATTAAAATGCCTTAAACAGTTTTGGTAGGCTTTGGAAAATGAAGGCTCGACTGACTACTGGACAGCAATGTAGGGGACTACTGTAGATGCTCACCTTTATCAGGTTAATGGAAGTTGTCATGTTGTGTAATAATATTCAAAAAGTACAGCTGTGTACACTTCCCATAAATGTAGATGTTAGAGTGTATTCACTGTTGCAGTCCTAACCAATGGGTTATCCGGCTCCCGGTAGCCCTCGATCAGCCAGAATACCAAAGGTAAGTAAAAATGAGATCAGCTGTTGTCGGTTATAAAGGACATCAGGGTGTCCGATACAAAAGGAGCCAGCCAACCTCACTTTCTCAGTCTTTCTTGCCATAACAATCAGAAGCCCCCAGAAAACAAGGCTTAAACCAAATGTAGCCTGTACCTTAGGAAAAGAGCAAAAAGGGGGAAGGAAGGAGGGAAAGCAGGACTGCAACAGTGAATGCACTCTAACATGTACATTTATGGTAAGTGTACACAACTGTACTATGTTCATCATGTTTCGCTGTTGCAGTCCTAACCAATGGGCTGATTACCAAAGCCAAGAGAAAAGGGAGGAGGAACCAACAGAATCAAGGATTGGAGATAATGCCCTGCAGAACAGCAGAGGCAAACCCTGTCCTGGCTCTTGAAAACAAAGGCAAATTATAATGCCTTGTGAAAGTGTGAACAGAAGACCACGTGGCACCCTCCAAAATGTCTTTAGTAGGGACACCCCTTAAAAAGGCTGCAAAAGTGGAAGCTGCTCTAGTTGAGTGGGTCCTAACCCCTTGAGAAGGAACCTTGCCATGAAAGGAATAAGAAAAGTAATACAATGTGCAATCCATTTAGAAATGGTTTGCTTAGAAATAGCCTTGCCCTGGGCTCCAGGGGCAAAACTGACCAATAACTGTGCTGATTTCCGAAGGTCTTTAGTCCTGTCCAGGTAAAACCTGACCTGTCTATGCACATCAAGAGAATGTAGGATTCTTTCACCTCTATTTTGAGGATTAGGGAAAAAAGGTAGGAAGTTGTATGGACTGATTAAGAGTCAGGCTAGAAACCACCTTAGGCATAAAGGAAGGGAGTGAGTTTCTCTATAACAAAATTAAGATCCCAGGCTGGAGTAGGCACCCTTCTGGGAGGTTTTAAGTTGCAAGCCCCTCCAGAGAAACATTTTCATCAGGGGATGGGAGAAAATGGGTTGTTTAAAAGAACAATGAGCTGAAATGGCTGAAGCATGGATCTTGATAGAGGAAAAAGAGAGACCACCCTGAAGCAAATCAGCCAGGTATTCCAGGATCAGAGGAAGGGTAGGCTGAGAAGAAGATTCCCCTGTAGCCTGCATCAATTGAGAGAATCTTTCCCATTTGCCAGCGTGGGACTTCCTAGTGCTAGTAGGCCTCCCTCAGCACGTCAACCACTTGCTGGGAAAGGGAAGAAGAAAAGGATGGAGTCATACAATGAGCCATGCTGCCAAATGGAGAGACTGAAGGAAGAAGAAATGGATGGAGTCATACAATGAGCCAAGCTGCCAAATGGAGAGACTGAAGGAAGAAGAAAAGGATGGAGTCATACAATGAGCCAAGCTGCCAAATGGAGAGACTGAAGATGAGGATGTAGAATGTTTCCCCCTTCCTGAACCAAAAGATCTGGCTTCAGAGGAAGATGCCAAGGAGGAAATTGGGAGAGACTGCAAAGCAGTGGATACCAATGCTGTCTGGGCCAGTCCGGAGCTACAAGAACAGCCCTTGGACGTTTGTCCCTGATCTTCAATAATTCTCTGGGAAGAAGAGGAAGAGGAGGGAAGGCATAAACTGACAGCAGCATCTAAGGGAAGGACAGAGCATCCACTTTCCAGGCTCTGCTGTGATGTTGTCTGGTGCAAAAAAAGAGATGAAAGATGGTTGTCTGGAGAGAAGAAAAGATCCACTTGAGGAGAGCCCCAACATTGAATGATGTTGCAAAAAACTGCTCTGTTCAGCTGCCACTCGTAAGGATCCAGGGTCTGTCTGCTCAACTGGTCTGCCAAAACATTGAGCCTTCCTGGAAGAAACTGAGCTAGGAGATGCAGGCCCAGGGATGCTGCTACGGACCAAAGACTCATGCTCTGTCTGCAGAGGAGGTAAGAATGAGTCCCTCCCTGCTTGTTAATGTACCACATGATTGTGGTGTTCTCTGTCCTGACAAGCAGGGTTGCTGGAGAAAGAAGATGCTTGAAAGCTAGTAAGGCCTGCTAGACTACCATCAACTCCTTTAAATTTATGTGTAGGTGCATCTGATGGGCATTCCAACTTCCCTGTATGCATCTGCCATCCAGGTGAGCTCCCCAGGCATAGTCCGATGCGTCT
Source organism: Protopterus annectens (assembly GCF_019279795.1). Taxonomy (NCBI): domain Eukaryota; kingdom Metazoa; phylum Chordata; order Ceratodontiformes; family Protopteridae; genus Protopterus; species Protopterus annectens. The sequence continues at coordinate 141,569,852 of NC_056745.1, read as the reverse complement.
GTGGTAAGAAGGTACAGTTGTGTACACTTACCATAAATGTAGATGTTCGAGTGTATTCACTGTTGCAGTCATTACATTCGGGTAATCTGTTGGCAGGCTGCCCTCAGTCAGCCTGATTAACAAAGTCTTGGGTCCTGCATTGGTTGCTGTCCCTTCTTCCATGATGTCAAGTCGTCAAGGGTATAAAACATGCAGCCAACACCATTACATCAGTTTTTCTTGCCCCAGATGTCAGATGCCCCCCAAATGGGGAGTAAATAAAATTAAAAACACAAAAAATATACCTCCAGCCAAAAGCAAATACATCAAAAGGGCTTTTAAGCATAGTAAAAGAAAGTAGAGATATAGCCAGAGAAAAATAGGGGGCTGGAGGGAGGGTAACCAGGACTGCAACAGTGAATAGACTCGAACATCTACATTTATGGTAAGTGTACACAACTGTACTATGTTCTTCGTGTTTCACTGTTGCAGTCATTACATTTGGGTAGATTCCCAAAGCTATGGTTGGGGAGGAGGAAATTATACAGCATTAGGACCAGCTATAAGGCCCTGCAGGACAGCAGTGGCAAAGCCACCTCTGGATTTAGAGAAAAGTGGTAAATGGTAATGTTTGGTGAAAGTATGAACTGAGCTCCAGGTAGCAGCTTCTAGAATGTCCCTGGTAGGAACACCTCTGAGAAAGGCTGTTGAAGTAGATGCAGCCCTGGTGGAATGGGATCTGATCCCCAGGGGGATAGTTTTTCCATGGTGCTTATAGCAGAAATGAATACAATGGCTTATCCATTTGGAAATGGTTTGCTTTAAAATAGCCTTTCCCTCTGCCCCTGCAGCAAATGCTACCATCAGTTGTTCAGATTTTCTTTGAGATTTAGTCCTGTTTAAGTCAAATCTAAGTTGTCTGTGTGCATCCAACGAATGCAGAATCAGCTCCCCTTGTTTTGTGGATTGGGAAAGAAAGTTGGCAAATGAATGGTCTGATTAAGAGCCACACTGGATAACACCTTAGGCATGAAGGATGGGTTGGTCCTGAGAGATACCCTGCCTGCATGAAAAATGATGAAAGGCTCCACTGCCATAAGAGCCTGTAACTCGGAAATCTTTCTAGCTGAAGTGACTGCTAAGAGGAAAGCAGTTTTCCAGGAGAGAAATTTTAAGTCTGCAGTAGCAGCTGGCTCGAAAGGAGGGAGAGTGAGTTTCTCCAATACAAAATTAAGGTCCCAGGCAGGGGTTGGAGCTCTCCTGGGTGGTCTTATGTTTTTGGCCCCTCTGAGATACTGCTTTAGCACAGGATGAGAGAAGAGGGGAGGTTCTGTGTTGTAATGAGTTGAAATGGCTGACGCATGGATTTTTATGGAAGAAAAGGACAGGCCCTTGTGAAGCATCTCAGTTAAGTATTGCAAAATCTGAGGAAAGTTGGGCACTGCTGTGCTTATCCCTTGAGACTGATTCCAGGCACAGAATATTTTCCATTTGTCAGCATAAGATTTTCTAGTACTAGGTCTTCTCGCCTCCAAAATGACATCTATCACAGGTTTGCTGAGGGATGCTAAGGGTGAATGTAGGTGATTAGCCATGCTGCAAGATTCAAAGTTTGGAGCTGAGTGTGCAGAGTTTGGTTGTTCTGCTGAGACAGTAAGTAAGGTGTCTGAGGCAGGTGCCATGATGGAAGGTGTGACACACTGCGCAGGAGTGGGTACCAGTGTTGGCGAGGCCAGTCTGGAGCAATTAAAAATAATTTTTGCTTTGTCCTGTTTGACTTTTAGTACAACCTTGGAGAGCAGAGGCAGAGGGGAAAAGGCATAGATGGATAGGTTTTTCCAGCTGAGGGACAGAGCATCCACTTTCCAGGCTTTTTTGTGAGGAGTTCTCATGCAAAATTTGTCCAACTGATAATTCTGGGGTGAGGCAAAAAGATCTATGTCTGGGCTCCCCATTTGTGTGTCAACATGTAGAAAATCCATGGTTCCAGTTTCCATTCGTGTGGGTCCATGATATTTCTGCTTAGTTCGTCTGCCAGAGTATTCAGCTTTCCTGGCAGGAACTGAGCTTGTAGTTGTACTTGACAGCTCAAGGCCATGTTCCACAATGCCATGCCTAGTCTGCAGAAGGGGTAGGAGTGTGTACCCCCCTGCTTCTTTATGTACCACATAACCGTGGTGTTGTCTGTCTTTATCAGTAATTGCCCTGGATGAAGGCAGTCCTTGAAGGCTGTCAGTGCATTTTGTACAGCTAGCATTTCTTTTTGATTTATGTGAAGGTGCATTTGATTTGGGCTCCATTTTCCCTGAATGCACTTCCCTGCCAGATGAGCACCCCATGCATAGTCTGATGCATCTGCAGTTAGGGTTTAGGTGGCAGGGGGTGGTCTGAATGGCAGTCCCTTGTTCTGGTGGCAGGCCTCTGCCCACCATGGGAACTCTAGGTGCAGGCAAGGTATGATAGGAATCATTGTTTCCAAGCTGTGACAATGCTGACTCCATAGACTTTTTAAATACCACTGATGTTTCCTCATATGCAGTCTTGCATATGGAATTAGAAGAATGCAGGAGGCCATGAACCCCAAGGCTTGCAGTATTTGCCTTGCAGAAAGTAGGGTTTTTGTGGCCACCTGTTTAAAGTAAGTCACCAAATGAATTTGCTTCTCTGGCATAAGGAAAGTCATCTGGGCAGTTGTATTCAAGCTTGCACCCAGGAATGTAATTTTTTGAGGGGGTACCAGTTGTGATTTTTTTTCGTTTATAGTGTACCCCGGACAAGTTAGAACCCTTTTTACAAACGCCAGATGTTTTAGAAGAATGTCCTTGTTTTCTGCCTGAATTAGACAATCGTCCAGGTATGGATATATTTGAATATTTCTTTGCCTGCAAAATGCAATTACTGGAGCCAGGCACTTTGTAAAGACCCTGGGCGCAGTAGATAAGCCAAAGGGCAGTGCAGAGAACTGGTAATGCAAGTAGCCTTCTTTGAAGCGGAGGTATCTTCTGCAAGATTCCATGATTGGGATATGCAGGTAAGCCTCTTTTAAATCTAGAGTTGCCAACCAGGCATCTTTGCCTAGCATAGGAAGTAACTGGTGAAGAGTCAGCATCTTGAATTTTGGGATGTCCAGAAAGGTGTTTAGAGTAGATAAGTCCAGAATTGGACACCATGATTTGTCTTTTCTGGTTACCAGGAAAAGTCTTGAATAGAAACCTTGTCCCTTTTCCTCTTCTGGTACTAGTTGAATAGACCCCATGCTCATGAGGGAAAATACCTGTTTCTGGGCCTCTGCCCACTGATTTGGGGGCAGGTCTGGCCATCCGTTTGGAGTTGGCAACGTGTGGAAATGAAATCTGTATCCCTGGGATACTATATTTAAAACCCATTTGTCCTGGGTTATAAGTTGCCAGTTCTTTGCATGAAGAGCCAGTTTTCCCCCCAAAGGGGCGGCTAAAAGGTAAGTGCTCGGTAAGTGTAGAGGGAAGTCATTGAGACAGCTTACTATAGGGAGGTGTCTTGTTGTTTCCAGATTTGGAAGAGGAGGCACCCCCATTGCTTTGTTCTGAAAGTCCCTTGGGACTGAAACCTGGTGCCTTTGGAATGTCTGGGTTTGACTAGAGTGGCTCTCGAAGGAACTGGAAAGGACCAGTTCTTAGTAAGTTAGTGTCTACTAAATCTTGGAGGTTGCACTTGTAAGAAATCTTTCACAGTTTGCATAGATTTAGCTTTATCTTCCATCTTTTTTAGAACTTCTTCAGCCTTATTACCAAAGAGACGGTCCTGTTGTAAAGGGGCATCCAACAATTTTGCTTTAACATGATCAGGCAGGGTTTGCTCTTAGAGACAAACATGCCTTCTTAGCACAGACCCAGTTACAGCAGCCCTGCAAGAGGCCTCCAAAGAATCAAAACCACATTGCAAAGTATGTTTTCCAACTTATTCAGCTGAATGCAATAGATCCTGTAAATCTTTATTTTCCACACAGTCAGAAATCAACATCATTTTCTGTTTAAGCAGTCCCATGATATGCTGATATTTTAGCAAATGAAATTGACAGTTTAAAGCCCTGATTGCCAAGGTTGCAGAAGTGTAGACCTTCTTACCCCATCTATCCAGCACCCTGAAATCTCTATCAGAAGGGGTAGGATTTTTAGCAGTAGAAGCCTTAATGCCCTTGGGGCCCTGAGAAATGGTTTCGGGATCCGCAACAGGATTTTTGAAAAGGAATTTGTGGGAGTCAGGAACCCTGTAGTATCTGTCTGGCTTACAAGGAGCCGGAGGCAGAGAATCAGGAGCCATACTAGATTCTGAAAAAACATCATCAACAATGTCTAGAACAGGAGGTACAGCCAAAGGCCTATGCTGAGAAAGAAGAAGAAAATACCCAAGTCTCTTTTTAGATTCAGAAAAATCCTGACTTTCCCAGTGGACATGTTCCCTTAAGGTATGTAGTTTCCCCAAAAGAAAAATCCTCAGCTGGAGAAGCATAAGGAATGGAATCCTCTGCATCAGAGTCCTCATAAGTAGGTATACACAATTCCTGTTCATTAGAAGAGTCAAAAGAAATAGAATCCTGTTCAGAAGATTCATAGTCAATATCTTGCCTAGGCCTCTTAGAAGGGGGGAGGGTTGGCTACCCCTGATCAGAGTAATTAAATCTTCAGCCATCTTGATCATTTGTTTTTTAGGCATAGGGGCCTGCACATGTGGCCTAGGAGTCGGTTTTTTTAGACATAGGTCGAGATGTTGGCCTTAGTTTTGAAGATGGCGTTGGTTTAATATACAAATCTGTAGGCCTAAAAACACCCTCAGAAGTCAGTGCCTGCAAAGCGGCTCCGGACCCATCCAAGGCAGAGACATCCACGGGTTCCATAATTGAAGCATCTCACGGTATACCGGACTCCGAATGGGTCTCAGTAGAGGCCTGCGAATCAGAAGTAGCGGGTATCAGGGGCTGCAAAAGCACCTCACTGAGTACCGGCAAACTGGTGACTGGCTTAGGAGAAGCGTCATCGGCAGTTTTGGACCTCAAAGGCCGGTCTCTGGCTTTTTCTTTGCGTTTTTTTAGGTATTCCGGTAGTCGGATTGCTAACCAATGACATTTCTGGATAATTAAAGAGTGAGCCAAAATATTTAGAAGCAAAAATGTACCAACGTTTGATAGTGCATTGATTAAATAAAGCACAAAACCGACAGCAAGGTACGTCGTGGTCAGGGCCTAGGCAAGGAATACAGTACAAATGGAAATCCTTATGAGGTATTTGCTTCCCACAGGTAATGCAATTATTAACTTTTACTAACATTGGTAAGGAGCAAGAAAAAGTTTCCCCAACTGGGTACTTAGCTTTTTAGTAGAAGACTTCGGATCTGAAACTCGAAAATGTAAATTTCAGGAGCCAGCCGACCGGCACTTGCGAACTGCTTCTGCTTCGGGCACCGTGCGGCAAGAAAGATTGATGTAATGGTATCGGCTGCATGTTTTATACCCCTGATGACCTGACGTCATGGAAGAAGGGACAGCAACCAACGCAGGACCCAAGACTTTGTTAATCAGGCCGACTGAGGGCAACCTTCCAGCAGATTACCCGAATGTAATGACTGCAACAGTGAAACACGAAGAACATCTTGAGTGGCAAGGGGTGGGCAAAAAGGCATGTCTTTGTTTTGTAGACAGGCTGTTGCCCACTACAGAAACTCTGTCTGCAGACATGGAAGCAGAGGAATTATCACATCCAGGTCCTGTGTGTGTTGACACCAAATGTTCTTGAAGTACCATTGTAATTTCCCCATATGCAGTCTTGCATATGGAATCATGAGAATACAAGATGCCATGAATCCCAGCGCTTGCAGGTATTTCCTTGCAGGGAGCTGGGACAGGCTTGTCAAGTCCTTGAAGTAAACTGAAAGAGTTGCCTGCTTCTCCTGGGTGAGACATATCATCTGGGCG